>NC_056631.2:187079271-187388849 GCF_002870075.4 Lactuca sativa | reverse complement strand
GATAGATTCTGATATTGTGATACATGTTATGTGGTAGTAGTGGAGGGGAGGAATAATTCCCCAGCATCCGGTCGAGAGGACCGAAGGGGAGGCCAGCACCCAGATATGCTAGGAAATACCCGGTCGAGAGGGCCGAAGGGGTAGGTCGGGCACCCAGATATGCCTGACAGTATATGTATGTTATGAGATTATATGGTATGTGGTACAGTGGGGGAACTCACTAAGCTTCGTGCTTACGGTTTTCAGTTTTGGTTTCAGGTACCTCCTCAGCTAGGGGAAAGGAGTCGGCGCGGTAGCAACATGTCACACACACACACACACTCTCTTGTTTCCGTAGTTACGAGTTTATTCTGGGATTGATACTCTGATATTTGATTGATCGAATGTTGTGGTTTTCAATTTGGTTTTCAATGTGAAATGGTTTAATCAAACAATGTTTTAACTATTAATGCTTTCATGTATGTTTTATAACGAAATTTTTGGACGTGAAAATTGGGTCGTTACAAAAATACCACACAACGACCACCCACGTAAGAAACGGTACCCGAGACGCAAGGGGAGGAGCCAGAAAAAAAACAGCCAACAAAGGGAGAGAAAAAAGGAAAGAGAAAGTGTTCGTGGTGGAGCAATCGGAAGAAGAACCTCCAAAATGGTGGATTGCGGAGGAAACATACGTGTTGGCGGTGTCGTGGTGTGGAACATCAAAAAATCCAACTCAGGGAAACAATATGAGAAAAGTCATTTTTTGGGAAGCAGTGATCGGGAAATTTCGGACCATTTTGAAGAAGGATGAAAATTATCGAAATCACGATATGTTGAGTAGCAAGTGGACTCAAATAAGCAAGAAGTGCATCAAGTTCAATTCCAACTATAACAAACTTTCCTCGCACAAGCAAAGTGGTGCGAACGATTTTGATGTTTATAGAATGGCGAATGACGAATATCATGTCGAGACGGGTCACAGTTTCAAGCACGAAAATATTTGGGAGAATGTTAAGGACGACCCAAAATGGAATAAAACGGACACATTTTCGAAACAATAATCCAAGAGGTCTCGCGGCTCACGTTTGGTTGACATTTCAGACGCGTGCACAAACATCGACCTCAATGCGGACACGGATGAGCTACCGGACAACTTCAACGACATCGAAGAGATCTCCCCGCCTCGACGACCGATATGTCGCGACAAAGCAAGGTGGGCTCAACGACATGCAGAGGAAATCGAAAGCAGACTTCAAGAGCAAGCGGAAATTTGACCCCCACAACGAAATCGCGCTTAAAAGATATGAGTTGCAACGTGAGCATCTGGAGTTTCTTCTTCGAGAAGCAGAGGAAGATCGCATGACGAAGAATTTGACAATTCTTCAAACTAACAAAGAGAATATGCCACCGAGACGGGTGGAAGTGCTCCAAAAAATGAAGGCGAAGATCGAGCGGAATATTTAGGCAAAGAGTGTATCGTTTTATGTTTTTAAAATTATTAGGACTATCATATGTTTTCGGTTAATGTTTTTTTTTCCATTGTAATGTCATTTTTATTTTTTAAAAGGTATGTTTAATTAAGTATTTAATTTAGTTATGTTTTATTAACTTATATGCTTTTTTAATAATATTTTGACATACACTAAAAATAATAAAACAAATTAAAAACATCAAAAAAAATAAAAAATAAATAGAAAATGGTAGGTGTTATCACATGTTATTTGGTATTATTCATTTCTACGTTGGGTGTTATAACACCTAAAATATGATTATGATGATGGGGTGGACATTTTGGGTATGATAACATGTAATAACATGTTGCCCACACCCAATAAATTTATGCAGTTGGGTTTAAAAATTTCGTTCAATCAGGTATTACAGGTTACAAAAAATCTCATAGTACATCATCATCACATATGCTCATCTCGAGTTAGGTAAAACATCATAACATTCATGTTATTCTCGTTAGTCGTACATATTAACGATGATCCTGTTTTTAGATAAAACTTCAAATTTGGTCATGTGTTTGTCAAAGAAAAAATGGGGTTCAAGTCTATAAGCTTCAATTTTGTACAAATCTCCTTATGAGCATGTTTTGTTGTGAGCTTAGTATGATTGTAAAAACTGACATCTTTTTTTGAATTGAGATATATTTTTTTTTACTTTGTTATTTAATCAAATATATGTGTTTTGGGAAGTTAGTTTAAATTTCATCGCACTGACACTAGGCTTTATATGGAAATCAAGTTGAGGCCCCATAAAAAAATTCAAAACTTAAAATTGGTAACAAATATCGATAAATTCCCCATATGATCATATTATACTAATATTCACTCATTAGAAATAAACCGAAACTACTATAAGCAACTTTCCAAAAAAAATACATATAATGCATACACTACATCCACACATCTTCAAACTATGAGTAAGATGTTCATAATCGTTTTATTCCCTCATGTGCTAGATTACTTACTTGTGTTTTATTATTAAGGCAGCGGAAACAAAATACAAAATAGTTTATCAGGATCCTTAGAGTACACAAGTTAGTCTCTATAATGATTCTTCTACCTTTGCCTATTAACATATCTTTTATAGGACTATTTTCCACGGCTACATCTCTCCGTGTAGTATCAAGTAGGATCATAGATGTTTACTATAATATCTTCTTTGTCGTCACAATTATCATTCGAATTGTATGTTTTCATCTACATAAGAGATATTTTCTTGCAATCACAATCCAAGTTATTCTTCTTTAGATTCTTCCACAACTTCATTAACTTCATCCACATTCACTGTTACCGATTCTCTATGTTCTTCCTTATTCGATTGAATGTTATAAAAAGTGATAGTATTATCTCCGAATACATTTTGCTCCACTTGAACTAATTCATCATTACAATCAAATACTACTTGTTTGATAATAAATCTATTGACAACTTCTCTTATACCATGCAAATTATTTATTTAATTTTTTTACATTTAGAAAAATATGATTCAAATTTTCTAGTTAGAGACATCCTTTTTAAAAAATCAATGTTACTAAATTAACATTACATATTATTAATAAAGTTAACATAATTAATGCATGTAGACAAACTCTACATACCTTATATCAATCAAACTAAATATTATACTAACTTATTTATATTATTTGTTCAATTACATAGGTTCACCGTTCCAATTTTTTCAATTGTAATTGTCAATTGAACTCCCAGTTAAATGTGAATTATGAGTATGATAGCATGTGTGAGTGTTATTCTCTATTGATTTTGACTTTTGTTGTAGCCACAATATTCAAATCCTGATAGTGTTCCACTAAAACATGAATCTGTAATGTTAATGTGTGTTTCCTTGTGGTACACTTAATTTGGCCCTAAACCTCAAATATAGATTTAAAAATTGAGGTGAGATTCGAACCTTTAGTGTCGTACATATGTAATGTATTTTATATTGATATCTAAATAGATTAATAGCATGTAATTGTACCTTAACTAATGTATTATTATTTTTGTCATATAATCAATATTAAACGAAATTTTCGATTGGAGGCCCACATCGCTTGCACACCCCTAGACCCCATGTCATTTTTAGCTTTGAAATTGAAGAAACTGTTGAGATTGCACATAATATCCAGAATAATGAACATTTTTTGTTGTTATTGAAGGGCAAATATCATATTAGCCCATTAAACTTGTCGTTTTTGTTTTAAAAGGTTACCTGACTTTTTTTTTTTTTTTGTACATTATGAGAATGAACTATCGTTTCCTATTTTAAAATATCCTTATGTGACGTGACCTGATACCGGGTAAGCCTGTAAAATGTGTGCATTGAAACATCATCAAGTATCAACTTTCTAACCAAGCTATTGACTTGTTCTCAGGAATGCATAATTCATTCCTAAAATGAAGTTGCTTATCAATTCAATTCTTTGTTGTTTGATTACATCTTATTCCAATCTAATGAATCAAGTAGGAATTTGTAATTCCTTCCTACAATCAACTCCATCAAGTCTCAACTTTCTAACCAACCTAATGAATACACCCTTACTAACATTCTTGGATACATCCTTATCAATTCAATTCTTTTTTTTTGTTACATCTTTATGCCAAATGCAATGGAATTGATAAATCAAGAAACGTATTCAATGAAATCAATACAGTAAATGTAGAAATATAACAGAAGTTGATGATGAAATTTAGAATGTTTAACAAGGCAATTCAAGAAATTGAATATAAAATAACAGAAATCGAGGTTGGAACAAGATTTCTGGTACAAATCGACTAGAAATCGAGGAGACAAATCGACTTTTGTCAAAGCAGATCAAGTACACAAAATAAAACCGATGATGATGGCTCACATGGTTGTACCAAGAAATCACCCATCTTTTCTGAATCTTAAGAACAAAAAAACTAAAAAACCACCTATCAATCTTAGGATGTGTATTCATCAAACAAGCCCTAGAAATAGAAGAGCCACCATATTTACAGCAAACGGAATTCGGCGCCATCATCAATTCAGCGGCACCATCGACGACAATTACGACTACCACCAGTTCGACACCACTATCAACGGTACAACCACCATCTTCAAGGAGAAGGTGCAAAGAGGTGAAAAGGAAAGGCTCACATATCAACAACAATAACACATCATCTCCGCCTCAATCATCTTCGAATCTCAAATATGTTGTGGAACTTTTGGGATGTAGTGATTGTGAATGGCGAAGGAGAATGTTTAATATTGTTTACGTTGGTGACGTCGAAAGAGGATCTGGAGTTTATTGTTTGGAAAGAAGCTTAGTGGGTGTTTGGGAAAACATTTTTAAATAGCTTATTAGCTTTGTAGGTTTTCAAAAAGCTAATAAGCTAAAAAAATGTTTGTGTATTTAAAAAGCGCTTCTTTTTTATAGGAAAAAAATAAAGCTTTCAAAAAGATGAAAAATCCTAGCTTTTTAGCCATTTTTACTCCTAAAAATCAGCTTTTTCTTATCCAAACACTTTTTAAAATAACTTTTTCCTAAAAACTATAAGCTAATAAGCACTTTTCTTAAAAATCATTTTTGTGATAAAAAAAGCTAACACAAACATGCCCTTAGAACGTGGGAGGTGTTAGAAGCACACATATGGATGAAGATGGGTTAATGCCTAAGATCATGTTTAAGTTTTCTTTTTTTCTTTTAATGTTTTTTAATTAACATATATTATTATTATAATTCATTGACCTCTTATAATGGGTCAAAGGACGATTTCAATAAGTCAATTTCTAATTCATTCCCTTAAAGTATAAAAAAAAATTGAGTGACCTTCTAAAACAAACATAATAAGTCTGTTGGGCTAATATGACATTTACCCCTTAAAACCAAATAAACCAACATCTATTTATATCAACTTTATAAGGTTATATATATATATATATATATATATATATATATATATATATATATATATATATATATATATATATATATATATATAAACATTACATGTTTAATAATTTACAAAAATGAATTTGAAAAAAATATCAATATTAGTTGTGAATAAACCACTTTTTGCAAGGTTTCTATAAATTATCGTGAATTCAAAAGTGATTAGCCGAAAATTATGTTGTTCAATTAGGAATATTGATTTGAATTTAAATTGAATTTAATACATTAATTGACAAATAAGAATTTATGGAGACATTTTAGTTTTTCATTTTTTTTATTATATTTTTAGATTATATTTTTATAATTTAATAAAAAAACCAAAAAAACCACAATTGCCAAGTGGATTTAAACGAAATTAAAAAAATATTGACATATTAAATTATGTGATGAAACGTAGAAAAAAAAAACTTTCATTTTATTATTACGATTTAAAATTGTGAATCATATATTTTTTTTGAAAGAAAATAAAAAAAGAAATAGAACCGGTTTGCCCATCTATATCCAACTAACGACGATGAGAAAATTTTGAACTTCGAAGAATGTCATGGGCTCATGGCGATTACCCATAAAATATTGAGAAAAATAAAAACAAACGAATTTGCTCAAAATTAACCCCCTCTATTTGCTCACGAAATCAATTCAAGACACAGACCGCGATCAAGAGCAAAAAAAAAACAGGAACGATTTGTCTACACCAATGTTAGTGAAGGTGGTAGAGGAAAAGCGAATTACAGTGATTCAATCAAACTCAATGTTTCGACATGCAAACACGAAAAAGGGGGAAATTCTTTAAGAACAGATAGATACATTCGCATTTAATCTTAGAACCCCCAACCCCATCATGTCTACGAAGATAATATTAGAGGGTATTCACTATTCAGCTAAAATCATTGATTCGTTTTCACTGTATTTATTCGTATATTGTTTTTGATTGGATTTAGATGGAGCAATTAGGTTCATGGTTTGAGTGAAGACGAATACATTCCAACTTCTAGGTCTTGTAACTATGAGGAACAGTAATACTTTGCGGATTATAGGATTCAATTCCCGTTTAGAAGTAAGTTCTACACTTTTACTCACTCTCATCATCATTCTATCCATCCTTTTTGATTCTATCATTCACTTCATTGCAAGTTTCTCATTGATTCCTGCAAGCAAGAAAAATGAAAATTGGCTATATCTTTCATGATGCATACATATGTTCATCGATTATAAGATGATCAAACTTCTTTCTTTTATCTTATCATATGGATTATGTCGATTAATACTGTAATGAAGCCATCTTCATAGTGTTATGCATCAAGAACTTTTCACAGATGGGAACACCAGATGGAAAGTCAGCAATTGAGCTAACAGATGATAGCAGAGCAGTTCCAGTATCAACAACAAGAAACTTATCTTCACTTAAAAGTAACTCAGAAGATTTTGGCACTAATTATATATGGAGATTAGTGTTGTCCAGTATAAAAGCTGCTTTCTTCTCTGATAAAATAAGTTTTCTCTTACCTTGTGGCCCATTAGCAATGTTGGTTGACCAATTGTCCCAACGCCATGTAAGACTTTACTTTATTCATATTCATATTCAGATTTCAGATATTCTATTAATACTTCTTTTGTTGTTCATACTTTCACTTTATTTTTTTTTATATGGAATATGATTATCAGGGTTGGGTGTTCTTATTGAGCTTATTGGGCATCATACCTTTAGCAGAACGTCTTGGTTGGGCTACAGAGTAATTATCTACACATTAATATCTCCAAAACTTATGCATTACATCTTATATGTAATTAAATATTTTGAAATTACAAACAAACCATTATTTTCACCTGTAATTTTGTTATATGATGGTTAAATTGGAAAAAAGTCTGAAACTTTTATGGTTTGATTGTGAAATAAAGGTATAAGTGGTTAAACTGCAAAATTGCAAGCATTACAATCTTTTATTTCTGTGGTTTATAAAAAAGAATTTTTATTTGTAAAAAACACTCGTTGACTATTTGACTTTGTTGAGTTAATGTCCGAAACTCAATATCAACACAATTTCTATTTTTTATGCAGACAACTGGTTTTCTACACTGGACCTACAGGTTTGTTCTTCAAATTAGTACATTTTTTTTGTTATATCTACTTCGAACATATGGATTGATATTGATTATTTGATTTTTCATACATTTGGAATATGTATTTAAAAATTTGAAATTACAGTTGGGAGTCTTCTGAATGCGACTTTTGGCAATGCAACAGAGTTGATAATCTCATTGTTTGCAATGAAGCAAGGAATGTTACGACTTGTTCAACAGTCATTGTTAGGGTCAATTTTGTCCAATTTGTTGCTTGTTCTTGGATGTGCGCTTTTCAGTGGTGGAATTGTTCATCGGAATAAGGAACAAATATTTAACAAGGTTAGACCCTTTTTTTGTTTCCATAAGTGCCATATATCTTATTGTCTGAATGACTGAATGAGGATGATAAATGACCATTTTACCCTTCGTTAAATGTGTAAAACCTGACTTTCTCTATCAAGTCGCACTTTCTGTATTAAGTTAAAAAGAAATTCATATATATAGCAAATTGTCTGAATAAGACTAAATGACCTTTTAGCCTTCGTCTAAATGTTAGCAAAGTTGTAAAAGGTTTTCGATTTAATGGGAAAAGTCTCATTTTCCTGACTTTCTTTATTTAGTTGTTCTTTCGGTATCAAGTCAAAAAGAAACACTCATATACTACTAAATGACCATTTTACCCTTCGTCTCTAAATGAAGGCAAATTTTGTAAAAAGTTAAGGACTTAAACTTGGAAAGTCTCGTTTTCCTGACTTTCTCTATTAAGTCAAAAAGAAACACTCAGACATAGCTTACTGTTTGAGTGAAGCTAAATGACCATTTCACCCTTCGTCTAAATGAAGGCAAATTTTGTAAAAAGTTAAGGACTTAAACTTGGAAAGTCGCATTTTTCTGACTTTCTCTATTAAGTCAAAAAGAAACACTCAGACATAGTTTACTGTTTGAGTGAAGCTAAATGACCATTTTACCCTTCGTCTAAATGTTAGCCAATCTGTAAAAAAGTCAGAAGGGACTTTACAGGTAAAGCCTCATTTTCCTGACTTTCTCTATTCAGTCGTTCTTTCAGCATCAAGTTAAAAAGAAACACTCATAATAGTAAATGACCATTTTACCCTTACTGTCAGTCAAATGCTGGAATGAACATGGGATTGCTGTTAATGGCAGTGATGGGCTTACTTTTTCCAGCTCTTCTCCATGAAACACAAACCGAATTACAAATCGGGACATCAGAATTACTCCTTTCAAGGTTTTGTAGTTGCATAATGCTCATAGCATATGCAATCTACATATTTTTTCAGCTCACAAATCAAAAACAAGATTATTCAACCATCAAAGAGGTAATGACTAATGACTAATCACCCTGTTGAGTATTTAAAACAATTTACAATAAAAAAAATTGCTGATATTTTCCCGATAATGATTTCAAAAAAAAAAAAAAGGATGGGAGACAGGATGATGAAGAATCTGCAGAGATTTCAAAGTGGGAATCAGTTATATGGCTTGGACTTTTGACTCTTTTCATTTCGGTTCTTTCAGAGTACTTGGTCAATGCCATAGAGGTTTGACTTTGACTTTTGTTGGATTGATTTACATGTTTGGTGGTGTGTAGCTTTTGTTGGAAATTGGAATTGGAAATGGAAATGATTGTGTGTGGTAGGGTGCATCTGTTGCCATGGATGTTCCAGTTGCATTCATTGGTGTTGTGTTGCTTCCTGTTGTTGGAAATGCAGCTGAACATGCAAGTGCCATTATCTTTGCAATTAAAGATAAACTAGTAAGTACAAATTTCACAAGGGCAAATTTGTCAAAAAACTATATTTTTACTTCTTTACTATTTGTGCAGGATATATCTTTAGGAGTAGCAATTGGCTCTTCAACACAAATTTCAATGTTTGTGGTAGGTATTATTATTATTATTAGATATAACTTCCATTAACATACTACTATTTTATTTTATTTTTTTGCCAATTAGGTCATTAAAACTTATGAAAATAAGGTTATTTGTGTCATTTAGTAACCATGATTTTGAAATATTTGCATTAAAATGTTAGTTTTGTATCCTAAGATGAACAAAAACTTTTGTTTAGTGAACCTAATTGGCATAAATGTTTGTTTACTAACATATTTTTTTGGTAAATCTATTGAGATTTTAGTATATTTATTATTGAGTAAATTACACGAATGGTCCCTATGGTTTGGGGTAATTTGCATGTTTGGTCCCTAACTTAATTTTTTAACTCGGAAGATCCCTACTGTTTGTTTTTGTTGCGCGCTTGGTCCCCGTCTTACCTAAAAAGACTATTTTACCCTTGATTTTTTAATTTATTTAAATAAACACACCCCAACCCTACTTCCACCTCACCTTACCTACCCCACTTTATTTAAATAGATTAAAAAATCAACGGCAAAATAATTTTTTTAGGTAAGACAGGAACCAAACATGCAACAAAAACAAACAGTAGGGACCTTTTAAGTTAAAAAAGTAAGTTGGGGACCAAACGTGCAAATAACCTCAAACCATAGGGACCATTCGTGTAATTTACTCTTTATTATTTAATGTTAGAATTAGATATTTTGTTGTGTATTTGCAGATGCCATTTTGTGTGGTAATAGGGTGGATGATTGGAAGTCCAATGGACTTAAATTTTCAACTTTTTGAGACATCAATTCTTTTTATGACTGTTCTAGTAGTAGCCTTCATGTTACAGGTTTGACTTTTTAGTTGACTTTGACTTTTTTCATTTCCAACTCATTCTTAAAATAAAAATAAAAACATTGTTCGCTTTCACCCCATGAAAATTACAGCGTTTTTAGTTTTTACGGAAAATGTTTGACTATTTGAACTCTTTAAACTTTAAATTTTTGTACAAATCGACTCAAATTTTGCACATTTTTTTTTTTAAAATGTAGGAGGGAACATCGAATTACTTCAAGGGATTAATGTTGTTGTTTTGTTATATGATTGTGGCTGCGAGTTTTTTTGTACATATAGATCCTGTATCTATACGTGAGTTGTCACTCCTCTTTGTAACTTTATGCCACTTAGGATTGTTTTGGAGTTTTGAATCAATTGATTTGGTTTTGCAGAAGATAACCCTCAATATCCGTAGTTTTAGGATTACATAATCACATCCAATATTATATAATATCTGAAGAATAACGATTTGAAACTCCATTGATGAAATCGTGAAGATTGAAGATTTTTCCATGAACTTGGTTTGATTCAAGTTATATAGTATAGTTAATGTGATGATTTTAGCATTACAAGTCACAACACATGTTTTTAGTGGGCACATCTTCGCTTATACAACATTATGATGTAAATTATCTGGGTTTTACATAGTTATTAAAATCTTTGTTAAGTAACCTATGTAAATTTATTTTTTAAATATTACAATTAGGTCTCTCATCTTTGTCCATATATTTATATAAGACCCATAAGATATTCTCTATCATTCCAAGTAGAGCTTGAACGTTTAACTTATGGTTGAGTGACACACCTTTCAATTAACATATAGTTAGGCTAAAAAAATCTATTGAGTTTAATGAATTGAAAGTCGTCTAACGTGTATTTAATATATATATATATATATATATATATATATATATATATATATATATATATATATATATATATATATCCAAACTTGTTTTATTTAGAAGATTTAATTACTATCATAATGCTATAATTTTTGTAATAAAATTTAAACTATTTATAAAATCAAAAAATATCTATAGTTCAATCTCGTTTTGAACCATTATCAACTATGATTTACTAATTTCTTGTGACACCAATAGCACTTATTATGGAATTCTCTTAAATACAAATAATTATTACCTCAACAAATACTGCAACCTAAATTATAAAATGGTATATATTAATTTTCGGGAATATTACACTAAAACCTTTAAATTTATCAAAAATTACGGTTTTAGTCTATAATCAATTTTTGGTGCGTTATAACCCTTAAATTTTCTATATTTTTTTAACATATATTTCATTTAGTAGGTTTTGAACTTTATAATCGGTTACCATGCCACATGGCTACCACATTAGCAAATAGCAGTTGATTTGTCGCAACTCTTAGGCTATACGAAATGGTTTACAAAACCATTATCGTGAAGGTGTGCCACATTACCCAAAAAGTCAAATACTTGCAACTTACTAGCTATAGGAAATGATGTTCATATGAAGTTACTAGTGAGTTTAGAAGGGAGAAGAGCGAGAGAGAGAGACATGAAGAAAAAAGAGATTGTGGCCTCTAGTAACTACACTCACGGAGCATTAGAATCACAGATTTTAAGGGTGGTGTTTGGAGGTAAGTCACATGTGACTTGAGGGTGCCAAGTCACATATCGTGCCAAATGGCCAAGCATTTTGTATAACCTTAATGGTTGTCATGGTTGTTAGCTTCTTGATTTTTAACCCTCTCACCTTGATGTTTTATGTTCTCCACCTTGTCCCTTTATCTTTTACATGTCGATGTAGAAGCAAACATCTCTCGCATCTCGTCATTTTTCCTTCTCACCGCCAATTAGAACATTACCGCCACTTCCTTACCGTAGATTAAAACATATCCTCACCGCATACCTCCCATTCATCCCACCTCTCTTCATCGTAAGGATTCAAGAAGTAAGTTTTAGAAGGGCTGAAACGTTTTTTTTTTCAAAACGATTCAAGAATCAGGTTTTAGATGGTAAACTCTTCAAATCGTAGGTAAAACATAGACCTGTATATTTGTTTTGGTTGTTAGAACTCAATCGAAAATTCCAAAGAGTTTTTGATGATGATTCAAAGCATAAAAGATAAGATTTTTTTACAATGATTTGATGCATAAAATGCTAACCAAATTATATATTAAATACTTAAACCAAAATTACATATTTCAAAAAAAAAAATCAAACATTTTTCTAACCCTTCACCTTCCTTCAAATGGTCTAGCATGGCCTTCCTCCTTATAATATTATAATATCTAATCAATCACTTCCACCAAATTGATCAAACTAACAAGGATCTCTGTACCATTCTGCAAGGTACCTTGTGACACATGGTATAAAAGGATTCAAATATGTTATTTGAATCCTATCATTATCTACTTATTTAGTTATCTTGTTTTAAACTATTGTGTGATCTTATCTTTCCTTTAAACTAGGATCTAAATCTTTGTATTTAAACCTACTGAGGTCACGTGAATGAAATAACTTTTTCGATCAATTTGTTTCTTTATGGTATCAGAGACTATCAATCCAACCTAAGAAAAACCCATCATGGGCGTCACCACAGAAGAATCATCCCGCGGCAAGAAAGGCGATGAAAAAGACGGGTCAACCAACATCGATTCAAGCTCACCTTACTATTTGCATGCGTCGGATAATCCACGACAAATGCAAGTAAATGATGTTCTCACCGATAGCAATTACAACGATTGGTCTCAAGAGATGACTAATTCTCTGTTTGCAAAGAACAAGATGGTCTTCGTAAACGGAACCATTGAAAAACCAGACGAACAAGCAGACAACTACATGATATGGATGTGGTGTGATGCCATGATCAAGGGATGGCTCACCACAGCCATGGAGAAAACCATCAGATCCAGTGTGAAATACGCCAATACCTCAGCCGAGATGTGGAAAGACCTCAAAGAAAGATTTGAAAAGGAGAGTGCACCCCGTGCATATGAACTCAAGAGAACCTTTACCATCACACACCAAGAAGGTACGTCTGTTTCATCCTATTATACGAAAATGAAAGGTGTGTGGGATGAGATCCAATCGGTGTGTCCTTTGCCTCGATGTCCATGTGGTCGTTGTACATGTGATGTTGGTAAAAAGTTAACCGAGTCAAAGGAGAAAAAGAGATTATATGAATTTCTATTAGGGTTGGATGACACCTTCTCGACGGTAAGAACACAAATTCTTACCACAAAACCTACACCAACACTGGGAGAAGCGTACCATCTCGTTGCAGAGGATGAACAACAACGAGAGATCTCAGCCACAAGAAGGGTGACACAAGAAGCTGCGGCCTTTCAAAGCCTAAGCCTAAACAAAAGAGAAAGCTCGTTTGACCCAAATAATCAACGAAACAAACCACCGTCCAAATAAGTTAAACGTGGGAATCAAGACCTAGAGCATTGCACTGTGTGTGGGAAGAACAGTTACAATAAAAATGGGTGTTTCAAGGTGATAGGATATCCAGACTGGTGTCCGGGTAAGGGAAAGAAGGAGAAAGAAAACCCAAAGGCCTCTTGGGCTGCTGTGGAAACAAGTCCAGTAGCTGGGCTAACAAAGGAACAATACCAAATGGTGGTCAAACACCTCTCAATTGACAGAAATATGGATGGTCTTGAAAATACAAGTGCTCACATGTCTGGTAAGTCACTCACGGATAATTCTTGGATTGTTGATACAGGGGCATCGGAACATATGACCGGTGACAATCATTTACTTGAAAACACTGTCACTTTTGATTATGAGGCACTGGTTACCATCCCTAATGGTGCTCTAGTACCGGTTGAAGGGAAAGGGAATTGTAAGCTACCAAATGGATTAAACTTGAGAAAAGTTTTATATGTACCGAATTTTAATTGCAATCTATTGTCGGTAAGGAAGTTAACTGACGATCTAAACTGTGTTGTGACATTCTTTCGTGGTTTTTGTGTTGCCCAGGACCTGGACACAAAAGGCTTGATTGGTGTGGGTAAACGTGATGGTGGTCTCTATCGTATGGATTCTGAAGCAAAGAAAACAGAGGCAATGTCAACTGCACAGAACACTGCAATTTGGCACAAGAGGCTTGGACACGCATCAGAATCAAAATTGCATAGAGTTGATTTTTTTGCAAAATTCTAGTTTTAGTTTGAACAATAAGAACTTTGATTCATGTATTAAGGCAAAATTCACACGTTTGCCATTTCCAAGTTCATCTAGTAAAACCTTAAATTGTTTTGATTTAGTGCACTGTGATATTTGGGGTGGATATCGAAAGCCTTCTTTTACTGGGGCACGCTATTTTCTTACTATCGTAGATGATCACAGTAGGTCGGTCTGGGTTTTTCTACTCAAACACAAGCATGAAGCAAGTAAACGTCTTATAGAATTGTGTCATATGGTAGAAACACAATTCGAAAAGAAGGTGAAGAAAATCAGAAGTGACAATGGTGGGGAATTTGTTTCCAATTACATGCGTGACTTCTACGCTTCCCGAGGAATTATCCTTGAAACATCTTGCATCAAAACACCCCAGTAGAACGGTGTTGTTGAACGAAAACACCGACACCTCCTTGAGGTAGCTCGATGCTTACGGTTTGAAGCAAAGCTACCAATCACGTTTTGGGGGGAATGTGTGCTCATAGCAGCTTACATTATAAATCGACTACTATCCAAAGTTATCGATCACAAAACACCTTTTGAAATCTTACACCAACATAAGCCAGACTACGACCACATGAAAACATTTGGATGCTTAGTGTACACTCGAAACACTGAGACAAGAGGAGACAAGTTTGAAGTGAGGGGGAGACCTGGTATTTTCTTGGGCTATCCTCATGGGCAAAAAGGATACCGTGTCTATGACTTGGAGTCTAAAAAGATTGTTGTCTCTAGGGACACAAAATTCCTTGAAGATATATACCCATACGCTGAAGTTGAAGAAAATATAGGAGATGAAACAAATCCTTTTGAGCTCGCTATTGCCTCATATGATGACGTACAATCTAGTGCTCCAATAACACAACTGCGACCAGTACCACCTTCAACCGAAGTTGAAAATATCGACCACCCTGAATCAGATACTTATTCTACAGAAATCAAGAATATCGAGCCTAATGAAAGCCAACAAAGTGAAGTGCAGTCACCCAAACATTCTCGATCCAGGGCCCTACCGAAAAGGTATGATAGCTTTGAGGTTAATTTACCTCCCTCACTACGCCATGATCTTCCTCACCCTGACCAGCACCCATCCACCGAGCACTCATTAGCGAATTACATTTCCTATGAGGGATTTTCCGACAACCATAAAGCTTTCTTGTCTTCTATCAATTCACACATTGAACCGAAACACTTCAAGCAGGCAGCCAAAGATCCAAAATGGATAACAGCTATGGAAAAGGAAGTTAAAGCTCTAGAAGATAATGACACCTGGACATTGGAGGAGCTCCCTCCAGGTGAACGAGTCATTGGCTCGAAGTGGGTCTATAAAGTAAAATATAAACCAACTGGTGAGGTAGAACGCTATAAAGCTAGGTTGGTTGCTAAAGGATACACACAGATGGAAGGGGTTGATTTTCACGACACCTTCGCGCCTGTTGCTAAACTTGTCACGGTCCGAACTCTCCTTGTCATCGCAACAAAGAAAGACTGGATTGTCCATCAGTTAGATGTGAACAACGCATTCTTACATGGTGACTTACAAGAAGAAGTGTACATGTAGGTACCTGATGGCTTTGTGAAAGAAAGTGATCACAGAGTATGTCGTTTACGGAAGTCACTATATGGCTTGCGTCCGGCATCACGTAACTGGTACCAAAAATTCACATTTGCACTTGTTCAATTGGGCTTTCAATAATCCCATGCAGATGCCTCTCTTTTTGTTTACCAACATGGTGATGTATTTTGTAACGCCCCATCTCTGGTATGTTGTTCCCGTGGCATTTATTTAGAAGTTTTATTGAGGGACTCGGCGAGTCTATGGCCTGAATCGCCGAGTAGGGTCGAGTTTTCGTGCACGTGTTAGTCGGCGACTCGGCGAGTCCATATTCTGGACTCGGCGAGTCTGCCTGCCTGGAAGAAACCCTAAATCCCCGGGTTGCTCATTATTTAAGCAATGTTATGTGCCCCAAACTCGCCTCCTTAACCCTCAGAGAGCTGTGAGAAACCCTAATCCATCCCTTATTTGTTTTAAGTGCTTTTGTGTGGATTTTGAAGGCTTAAAGAAGAAGAAGAAGAAGAAGAAGAAAGGAGCAAAGAGAAGAGGTGTAGAGCAAAGATCCAAGGGCAAAATCAGAGTTCATTGAGGTATTTCTCGGATTCCTTCTGTTTTATGCTTTAGACCTCCATTATAACTCTTCTAGGGCTAGTTTGATGCATTTTCCAAGCCTTATAGTTGTATGGATGCCTTCATAGGTCGAGAGATCCCTAGATCTGTTCATTTAGGAGTTGTAGAGTGTCACACCCCAAAACCACGAACGGCGGAAACGTTCAGGGGTGGAGGACGTCATGTACAGTATCACAACAGTGTAATATAATAAACAAGCAACAACATCATCCATTGCATTATAAGTAAAGTTTAATACATGTGTGTTCTTTCGTTGTAATAAGACACAAAAAATATACAATCAAAATAAAAGACGAGACTTGTCTGCTCTGTCTTCTCAAAACCTGGCCTTCGTACCTGTCTACTGATGACCTGAGAATACAAGTTATTTTGAAAGCGAGTATCAGCTTTAAAGCTGGTGAGTTCATAAGTATATAAGTGTCATTGCCTTGTTTGTGAAAATCTGTTATGAAAGCCATGTAAACCTTTAAATGAAAATGTTGAGGTAAGTATGAAATCCCTAGAAAAACCCTTATTTTCTATAAGTATGAAATGTAGTCTTCTACCAAGACCCGAATGTTCTGTATGTATGAAGTGTAGTCTTCTACCAAGACCCAAATGTTTTGTATGTATGAAGTGTAGTCTTCTACCAAGACCCGAATGTTCTGTATGTAAAATTATAGTTTTTCCTTTGTGTTGACTAGTACTAAAAGTGCTTAGTCTAACTCATCGTTTATGTGAATGTATCACAAAATAAAGTAAACAGGAAAAATGTAATACTGTAAGTGTTGTCACTGGGTACTAGGACCAACACAACATCGCGTTAAGCGAAATATATAACCTAATGAACATCTGAAGATTGTCCAAAATAAGTATTAATGTAAGTGTCATCGCTGGGTACTAGGAGTAACACAATCATCACAATAAGCGAAAGGTATAACCTAATGAACATCCGAAGATTGTCCAATTGTCCTCTGTAGCAGCAGCAGGTGGGTGGAAGGGTTAGTCCCAATCGATCTACCTAATATAAATAGTAACCTTAGACCTCCATAGATGGTCATCGACCACTGGTGCTAATCAGTGGGGTTCGGAATGGTAAGTCCCACCTAGCTATCCCATTGAACCGAGATAGGAAAGACAATTTACACAGTAAATACTAATAAATCATCTTCGTAGTTCTAAGTACAAGTATCCAGGTAAGTGAATACAGGATAATGCACCTATGTAAAAGTGTTCCTGTATGGTATTCATGTATGTGTGTCCATGTAACAGGTAAGTATATGTAAACATATTCATGTATCAGGTAAACATCTGTAAGTACTCATGTATCAGGTAATGTACTAGTATAGACTCATGAATGAACTGACTCTTGTGTGATTCCTTGTAATGGAAGTAATGTTTGATATCTTCAAACTATCCCTATGATAATTTACTGTAATATAATTGGTTGATCATGTAGGTTTATACACTCTTACTACTCAAGGGTGTGGGAAACTAAATGAAAGATGTAAACTATAACATCAATACATATATAAGAATATAAGTGTATATGCATAGTTTAGTTCAAGGATGTAAAATGGTTTTGTAAGACATCTTATGGGTTTTGAACAATAATTAACAATGATTTGATGTCATTTTAATATACATTTCAAAAGTAAAACATTTGGTAACAATGTGCATTTAAGATGTAAAACCATTTCATGCATCACATTTTGTAGGATGTGAAATCTGTTAAATGACAAACACAGTTATAAAATACATATCAATGATTTAATAACATGTTTGTTTCTTCTTGTATTATCCCCCATTAAAGCATTTAAATCATTTAAAACATTGATTAGGGGTATGAACTCACCTGCAGTTGGTGATTGGAATGAACTGAACGGTATAGGATGGCTAGGTGTCAAGCGAGGACTTGTGCACACACTATGATCCTAATGAACATATAATCACACATATATGCACTCAATTAGACTCAAATGACTAATTGATAATGTTTAAGACATCCTAGACATAGTTAACACTTTATATAAGTGTTTTAAGCCGTAAGGATTTCATCTAAGCTATTGTGGGACAGGGTATTTGTGTTTAGGGTTTCCAAAGGACCCTATATGAGAGTTTACTGTCCATTAACCATCACACATGGAGTTTACGATTGTAAACTCTTGAGTTTACGGCCGTAAACTCTTGAGTTTACGACCGTAAACTCCCAAACATGTGTGTTTGGTGTGTTTTGAAGTCCCAAATGCTTTCTAGAATTATCCTAACTTAGTGGTTAAGTCCTTGGAAGGGTTTAAGGTCTAGAAGTACTCCAAATAGGAGTTTACGGCCTCAAGGCCATTTCCCCTTGGAGTTTACGGCCGTAAAATCCCTTGGGGTGTTGTTTTTGTTGCTTTCAAGCCTCTTGCACTTGTGGGATATGTTCTAGACTTTTATTCCTAGCATATGAAGGCATTAGGCACACCTTAGTGCCCTTTTTAGGAGTTTACGGCCCAAGAACCATGTCTTGGCCGTAAACTCACTTGGTTAAGTGATTTTGATGTGGCTTGGTCCTTCATTTTAAGTGGAACAATTTCTTGTAAAGGTCTAGGGCTTTAAGTGTCATGAAAACACCCCTTATGTCCATTTATATGGAGTTTACGGCCTAAGATTCACTTAGGCTGTAAACTCACCCTTGTTTGTGTCATTTGATGTGTTTAAGACCTTAAACTATTTGGGAAAATAGCCTAGATGCAAGCCTTAAAGTCCTAGAGCCCTTAAATCACCATTTAGTGTTAGAAAATGGAGTTTACGGCCTATGAGAGTTCTGGGCCGTAAACTCCCAATCTTGGGTGGATTTTGGCTTGTTTTCTTGTCCCTAACATGCATACATAAATATCTAAGGCCTTATCATAACACAAGTGTCGGTTTTGGCTTCGTTTCGGGAGTTTACCGCCCAAGAACACCTTGGGGTGTAAACTCCTATATCTAATGATTTAGCCATCTAAATCCTGTTATAAGCATCTAATAAGCATTATAATACTACTAGAAAAGGGTACTCACAATCTGGGATAAAAACCCGAAGATCCGTCAGAGAGAAAATGACTTTTCTCTAGTTGGAATTGTGAATAATGAATTAATTTAATTCAGAAAACTATTTATAGTCCTGAAATATTTTGACAGAAAATATTTCTATTCTCGAACTTGGACTGAAACATTATGAAACTTGAAATGTTCAAATTTCACAAACCCAGGAGCATCCACTCTCCTGATATCTCCTTAAACGTAAACCCTAATGTACACAATCTTGTTCGGAAAAGTCTGAAAATCACTGAAACTGGACTGGCTTCTATTGAATAGATATTGTTCTTACAAAAGGAAATTTCGGGTTGTCACATAGAGCCCGGATCTATTGCCTTTTTGAAGATGCTTTGCATAAGAACCCTAGATCTAGCCTTTATTATGCTTTTTGAGCCTTATTATCTTCTTGGTCGCTTATGGGCATGTAAAGATAGAATCTTTACGTGCTAATCAAGCTAAGAAAGCCCAGATCTATAAGTTTTAGGCGCTGGATTCAAGCAGAATTGAGTTTAGAGTAGCTGCATGGATGTGACTCATCGAGTCAAGTCGTGAGTCCCGTTTTTCCCCTTTTTGAGTGATGTCGAGTGGAAGCTTGTGAGTAGTAGTGTGGACTCAGTGAGTTGGAGGGCAGAATCAGTAATGGAGGGACTCGACGAGTTATTCATACAACTCGGCGAGACCAAGGCAATCTTCTTAGCTCAAGAACAACTCGTCGAGTTGTTCATATGACTCGGCGAGTCGGATGCAGATTGTCTGAGTTCTTAGATCGAGAGGATACTCATCGAGTCGATGCCATACTCGACGAGTAGCCACGAGTAGGGCTGAGAAGTGAGACTAGAGACTCGGCGAGTTGGCGGCCCAACTCGACGAGTCAGGTCAACTGTGGGTTGACTTTGACCGAGAGAGTTGACTTTGACCAAGGGTAAAAAAGTCATTTTATCCCAGTGCAGTGTGTAGCATTTGATTGAGTGTGTTTATGGATTTGTAGCCGGGAAGATACCGGAGCAGCAACAGTTAGCTTCCAGAGCCATTCATACAGCAGCCAGTTCACGAGGTGAGTTTCCTTTCAGTAGGAACGGGTCTACGGCCACAATGCCGGTCCGTTTAGTTAGCAGTAGTCCCGGACTTTAGTCCGATGCAGTAGTTAGAATGCTTGATGTCTTTGTGATTCAAGCATGTTTGTGTTATGTGTTCCGGACTCTGTTCCGATGCAGTATGCAGTATATGTGTTTATATCAGTTGATATGTGTTATGCTATGCCATGATCAGCCAGTTCCGGACTTCGGTCCGATGCAGTTAGTTCCGGACTCCGGTCCGATGCAGGGGACAAGGTCCCAGTCAGTTCCGGACTTTGGTCCGATGCAGCTAGTTCCAGACTTCGGTCTGATGCAGTGGTCAAGGCCTAGTATGTGCTTTATATGTGTTGTATGGTATGTGGTAGTTTGGGGGAGCTCACTAAGCTTCGTGCTTATAGTTTCAGTTTTGGTTTCAGGTACTTCTGCAAGCAAAGGGAAGAGCTCGGGATGATGACATCGCACACACCACAGCTTCAGTTTTTGTCCTGGGAGTTGATTCCGTTAGTTGATATGTTTGGATACAGTTGTGATACAGTTTTCTTTTTCTCAGTATTTTATCATGGTTTTTGAAACACGCGACGTATGATGTTGTTATGAGATACTTGGTTTCATGTTTTTGTTATGATAAAAATTGAAATTTTTGGGTCGTATTTTTGGGTTGTTTCATATTTGTTGCCGCCTTGATTTACGTCGATGACGTGATCATAGCTGGCAATAATTTAGAAAAAATACAAGCTACAAAACGTACTCTTGATGAACGCTTTAGCATTAAAGATCTGGGACCCTTGAAGTATTTCTTGGGTATTGAAGTCGCCAAAACATCAGAAGGTTTGGTACTGAGCCAGCGCAAGTATACGCTGGATATTCTTGAAGACTGTGGTCTTGAGGGTTGCAGGCCCAGATCATTCCCAATGGAGCAGAATCTTCAACTTGATCATGGTACTAACAGTGATCACATCGATGCAGGTCAATACCGTCGTTTAGTTGGCAGACTTTTGTATCTCCAGGCTACGCGACCAGATATAGCATATGCTGTCAACATGCTCAGCCAGTTTGTGGCTAATCTGAGACAAATACACTTGGATGCAGCCATACGTGATGTTCGATATTTAAAAACTACCCCTGGACAAGGTATACTTCTGCCCAAAGATGGGGGATTAGAACTCGAGTCCTACTGCGACTCTGACTCGCTTGGTTGCGCTTACACCAGACGCTCTCGCACCGACTATTTACTATTGTTGGGAGGCGCACCAATTTCTTGGAAGACAAAGAAACAAACTGTGGTTTCACGGTCATCTTCTGAGGCTGAGTATAGGGCGATGGCTGTCACAGTTAGTGAAATCCTATGGATTCACTGGTTATTGCAGGCGTTACAAGCTCCACAAGCTAGACCTACTCCTTTATTTTGCGACAATCAAGCAGCTAGACACATAGCTAACAACCCGGTATTCCATGAACGCACAAAGCACGTCGAGATGGACTGCTACTTTTTGCGTGAGCGGGTTGAAACCAATGAGGTTTTGCCGATCAAAATTGATACTAAAAAACAGATCGCGGATTTGTTCACTAAAGCCTTAGGTGCATAAAGACTTCGGATGCTGACAAGCAAGTTGGGCATTAGAAACTTACATGCTCCAACTTTAGGGGGAGTAAAAGGATTCGAATATGTTATTTGAATCCTATCATTATCTACTTATTTAGTTATCTTGTTTTAAACTATTGTGTGATCTTATCTTTCCTTTAAACTAGGATCTGAATCTTTGTATTTAAACTTATTGAGGTCACGTGAATGAAATAACTTTTTCGATCAATTTGTTTCTTTATGGTAGGAGGCTACTTAGTTGGTCTGACATTATTATTTTCTACTTAAACCCTATAAAGATTTCATACGTCCATAACTATAACAACTTTCTTATTCTCATTGTCTTTCCACATTTTGTGTTTGATTTTTAAACTTAGGTGGTCTTGTGTTGATTCGTTGGAGTTTACAAACATGGAGTGATAACCATGATGACATGAAGTATTTTCAATGGTGGAAGTGATCGAAGAGGGATGAATGGCCTGTATTTTACAAAGAAAGAGAGGAGCGTAAGGTGGGTGTGGGTTCCATTATTTTTTTATATAATAAAACTTTAAATTAAATAGGAAAAAGTATAAAAAGTATCATAAGGACATGTTGGCCATTTCAGTTTGGGGAGATACCAAAACCACAATGAAACTTGTTGAAGATGATAAAATTTGCAAATTTAAAATTATACTAATCAAAATCACAAAAAACAGAAAACCACAGGGATCAAAGTTGCAGTTTTCTCAATATTAGATGTTTGCAAAGCACGAAAATGAATAGTTTTTTTGGAGAATAATTTCTTATGGAAAAATAATTATTATAATTTATTATTAGTTATTATGTAATAAAAAACTACAACTTTTAAATAAAATATTTATGTTATACCTTGTATTTAAATTGTTTGTGTATGCTAAATTAGTTAATATTGATGTCTAGTTTAAGAAATATAAATAAATTTATATACATAAATTTAATATTTTAAAATTTCATTTCTCTAGAATTTCTTAATTATTTTCCTTAATCCATGTCTTCAAATTTTTAACAAGTATTAATAAACTATTTATGTATCATTGTCTTATATAAAAAATTTTGTAATTTATACATCTTAAAATTTAGTATATAACTAATATGATTTTATCATATAACATAAGATTTTATCATAAAAATAACACGGAAAATTTGGGGCAAAAGTTGTAAACTCTAATTAGTACAGGGGGTATGAGAATACAACTTAAGAAACGGCTACGATCGCTCCTGGCAAAATAAATATCGACTTTGGAGCTGTCAATTGTTCTGATAGTGCTCAGGAATACCAAACCCTAACACAAACACGTCACCATATCTTCTCTCCTGCCAGTTATCTATCGTGATTTTGGCTAAATCAGTCGTACCTTATCGCGATTTTGTTTGGCAAAGGGCTCTGAATGTAGTAGGACGATTATCGAATTCGAACAATAATGGTTTGTTCTCGCACTTTTACGATTCACTCTATTTACTGTTTTTCGTTTACAGATAACAGCAACGTTGATTTGTTTCTTGTTTATCCATATTCCATTGTGAATTTTAATTGTTTCATGTGTATTTTTCCATGAATTAATCTCTCGTGAATGCGATCTGATTTGGGTTAATTTAAAGTTTCTGCTATTTCTGATCCGAATTGCCGGTGTACAGCTTTTCCGTTTTTAAAGGAAGATCAAGGACGATGGTTTGATTAATCGATATAAGATCCGGAAAATATAGAGTAGCTGTCTCCTCTAAAATGGCGAAATGCAAAATAACTGATATGAGGTTTTGTTTTTCAGAGCTCTAGAGGGGGACGAGAGAGACAGTGGAAGGAATACCCTTTGAGACCAGAAGAGAAAATTCATCATGGAAGAAACACTGTTCCTCCTTCAAGACACCTGTGGGTTGGGAATCTATCTCATACCTTAACTGAACGTGCATTGAGCAATCACTTTAGACAATTTGGGGAGCTTGAGAGTGTAGCTTTTTCACCTGGTCGTAGCTACGCCTTCATCAATTTCATTGAAGCCAGTGCAGCTTTTGCAGCATTTGGAGCACTTCAAGGTTTCATTCTTGCGGGCAATGCACTTAGAATTGAGTTTGCAAAGGCGGTTAGTTTTGTCCACCTATGTCTGCTTTTTTCTTTCTGTATATGTACTCTCTTACACTTGAGCAATATCTGCTTAAGTCTTAAACTAGTTGCTTATTTTTGGAAATCGAAACTGATGCTAACTCATGCCCATTGAAGCAATTTTGTCATTACCACTTCTGTCATTCTATTCAAAATCATTTTTAGTTCTGGTTTCAGCTTTTAGTTTGATATATCCCATCTTATCCACCATTTTATCACATATGAATCGAATTGTCATGCATGCAAAATGGTTCTAGAGACTTAACAAATTAGTTAAACCTGCTTAAAGTTATCAACAACTACACCTAATGCCTCAATTCCCTTAAGGAACCCTTGCTTGAAGTTAGTTCACATATATATTAAATTCAAGATTGGTTACAACGATTATAGGGTTTATGTATATTCTACTTCCGATTGCTCTACATCTTAGATTTATTAAGAGAATCAAATTCCTCAAGCATAAACCATACATATCATGACATAATCACCTGCAGTTAATCTCCATTGCTAACATTCTCTCGTTGCTATTGCTCTAACATTGTTAAGGAGAAGATCAGTTAATCCTCATTCCACAAGATGCTCAACACTCAACCAAAACTCATTTTTATGTATATCTCCTCATGCACATAAGTATTGACAATTATGGTCTACTGTCTTTGGATGCCAGTTGCAGATTCTACACCACCATTAGGCCATTTGAGATGTAGTTTATACTTTATACCAGCTATCCAGTGATTACCAGATGAATTTAAAAAGTATACACACCATATATACACGGAAAATGGTATCTCATGATCAAAGTGCTAAGTAGATGTAGATTAAAACAAGGTTAACCATTGGCTTCTATTCTAAATTTCTTATATATCAGAACTACATAATTACATACTGTAAACAGTGTGGATGATTATAAGGTCATAACTCTTGAAAATACTACTTCCCTAATGAGCCCTATCCTATTACAAACTACAAATTACTAAGTGAACTAGTACAAGGTGAGTCTTAATTGAAAACAGAGCAAACTCTTCAAGTCTTTTGATTCTAAACGATATTCATTTTCTAAGTGAGATCAATCTTATATGTCAAGCTGAATGTATTATGCCTAAGAAAATTCATTTTCTAGGTTTTCTTGCATTGAATGATAATGTCAAAAACTCAAAACCCATAACACAGTTACTAGACAACTATTGCAAGAATGTGGTGCACTTCCATTAGGGTTCATTCAATTTAGCAATTCAAGCATTTCTTTTCTATATGCCAAAATTACATCATTATGGCTACTCAATATCATTTGCTCAAACTTGATGTTATGCTATGAAGATACAAGCCTTCCATGAGCACACAAGGTTACCCATATCATCAAATTAACATTACTTCCCAATTTCTCCTTCATGTGGTATATGCAACTCATCTACAAACTCAGATATAAGACATCATTAAGTTATGTAATATAAAAGTAAATAAAGCACATGAATATGATAAAACTATTATTGCCATGATTGAAATTGAAGCTATAAGTTTGTGGAAAGTTGATGATTCTTGCATCTAACATATATATCAGGAGAAATCATCAGCACAATTACATGAAGAAGATGACTACATACGCAGACGAGATTCACCTCGTTCTTCAGTAAGAGAATCTCCATTCCCTCATCGGGACTCTAGAATCCGCCATTCCAATTCCGACCCTAACAACGAGAATCAAAAGCCAATCAGTAGTGGTAGTAGAGCCGATGGAGAACCCAATGAAGTCTTATGGATCGGATTCCCACAATCTTTAAAACTAGATGAACACAGTTTCTGGGATGCATTTTCCCCTTTTGGTGAAATTGAAAAAATCTCTTCGTATCCCGGTAGAACTTACGCTTTTGTCAGATACAAACATGTTAATTCTGCTATTAGGGCAAAAGATAATTTACAAGGGAAATTATTCGGAAACCCTAGAGTTCATATCACTTTTGCAAGAAGCGAATCAAGAGCACCACCTTCAAACACCGGAAAAAACTCGATTCCCGACCCTCCATCCCCCCGTTATGGCCGCCAACATGATCGATACCATGATGAACGCAAAAGAAGATCACCATTACCGGGTCGGAATCATGGATTCCGAGATACGGGACATGATGGTTACGGACGCCGGAGTCCTTCAAGGGATAGAAATGTAAATTTCCATGATTTCCACACACCGCGTCGCGGCCCGGTGTATGATGACGAATGGGATTTGCCGGAAGACGCGTTGATTTTTCATGGTGCGAAGAAACTGAAGGGCGGTCCGATTCCGATTCCGATTCCGATTCCGTCGGAACCGGAGCTTCCGGAGTATCCGTTTTCCGATTCCGAACATGGGAAGAACGTTCTCTCGAGGCCACCGGGGTTCGATAATAATAACTTGGGGCATTTTGGTTATCATAAACAGATGATTCATGATCCACCTATGAATGTTGCTCAACCTTATGGTGAGAGGGGAAACATACAAAATACACAAAATATCCAAAATACCCGAAATAACCTCAATGCAGGTTATGATGGTTTCCATGGTGGGCCGGTTTCTCAAAATGCCGTTGAATGGAAAAGACCAACTCCAGAACCACACATTCCAGCAAGTGGGGAATGGAAATGGGAAGGAATAATAGCAAAAGGAGGAACATCAATTTGTCGCGCTCGTTGCTTTCCTGTTGGAAAAGTACTTGACATGATTATGTAAGTTTCAAATGACTGACTGCATTTGATCTATATTGGACTACGACTAAAACTAATGTCAGTGGGACCAAAAATTGCAACTTTTTGTCCCATCCAAAAAGCTGAAACATAAACATGACATGACATATGACAGACTGTAAGGAAAAGACGAAAATGCCCTTGAGAATGAATATCTTACACACACAAATACAATATACAATATAAATGAGTGACAGATAAAATTGGAAAAATAAATAAATTATTTACATGGAAATGCAGGCCTGAATTCTTGGATTGCACAGCCAGGACTAGTCTAGACATGCTGTCCAAACATTACTATCAAGCAGCAAGTTCATGGGTTGTATTCTTTGTGCCCGAAAGTGATGCTGACATGGCGTTTTACAACGAATTCATGAACTATTTAGGCGAGAAACAGCGTGCAGCAGTCGCCAAGCTGGACGACAAAACAACCTTATTTCTTGTCCCCCCTTCCGATTTCTCAGAAAAAATTCTAAAAGTCCCCGGAAAACTCAGCATCTCCGGCGTCATTCTCAGACTAGAACAACCACCCGCCACCGCCGACACCCTCCCACCACCACCACCGCCACATCACCGCCAACCCGAAAGACCCGACCCGTATCATATGCTGTCCCATGGAGAAGCTTCTAGAATGTCGTTCACTGCAGCATCACCTTCCGGAAGCTATCAACTCCAAAACCTTGGGAAACCTAGACCTGGTACTATGTCTGTACCACCGTTTCATGTTGACAACAATACACAGACACAGGATCATCTGCTTCATAGACAATCAAGAAGTGGTGATTTTATGATTCCAAATAATCAGGAGCCGACAAATTTGAGTAATAATTATAGACCTGGAAGTCCTACTTATCAGGAGCCTAAAACTGTAGTGGCAGCGACAGGTGGCATCGGCATTCAGCCAGATCAGCTTGCACAGCTGGCATCGTTTCTTGGGAACGCAAGGCAATCAATGACAGCGGGAGAAGAGTTTAGGCAGCCGAGTAGTAATGTGAATGTGATGATGGGTTTAGATAATAATAGTAGTAATAATAATAATAATGGTTATAATAATAACAATAATAGGATGACGCCACGTCAGCTTCCTTCGCCTAGTCCCAGTCAGCATCATCAGCATCAACATCAATATCATCCTCCTAATCCTAGTCAGCAGCAGCAGCAGATGATGAGTGGGTATCATCATCAACATCATCAACAACAACAACAACATCAAGTGCAAGTGGGAAACATGGGTCATGGTCAAGGTCAAAGTCAAAGTCAAAGTAGTGGTAGTCAAGGTCCAGGAAATGGACAGGAGGAAACGGAGGAGGCGGATCCACAGAAACGGTTACAGGCGACTTTAGAGTTGGCTGCTACTCTACTCAAGCAAATCCAACAAGGGAAAACTTGAAAATAAATCGAGTTTTTATAATAATTGTTTATGTTAAATTGGATTAACGAGCATGTTTAATGGTAAAAAATGGTAATGCTTATGGATCAGTGTTGTTTTTGTATGTGGGTTTAGATGCTAATTTCATGTTTAATAATGAGGATGATTCATGCTTGTTACGAAATAGATGTCAATGTGATGTTTAATAAAGTAACAACGATTTCGTAGTAAAATAAGTATCTAAAATTCTAAATCATAAGAAATTAAATCACTATGAAGTTGCTTCATACGCTACAAAATCCGGAAATTGATACATTTTGACATGCTGATTCTACTGTTTTCAACTAGGTTATAAATTATACAATAATTTGTAGCAAAAGAGGGGTATAAATCATAAAAATGAGGACCTATGAATACAATCATGAAAATACTTTGAAATGTTGATATTATTTTACATTCGTTTATTCTATTGTTTTCAGTTATCTAACACACGTATCGTCGTTTTAAAGTTGTCTACAATGATTGTGAATTACTGAATCAATATGAGAATTTAAATCATAAATAAACATTGTCAAATTGATCTCATCCACTACTATACTCGTCCAAAGTTCCAACGACAGTTCAGTAAGAAACAGGGCAACGTGGGCTTAATATGTGCTTAGCTAATTAGTTTGATAGTTTCGATCAAGTGTTTTTTTTTTGTGATTTTTTTTGTGTTATATCACAATAAAAAATAAAAAATTGTTATGGTTAAAAACATAAATCCCAGGCTAATCACATCAATAAATTATAAACTATTATGGTTAAAAATATAAATCCCAGGCTAATTAGACTAACTCTAATAATCTAATTGTGAATTAATTGGACATGTAATAATTCTTAAGAGATAAAATAAAATTTTTTTTTCTCTCATGTTTATACTGAATTTCACCCAAAAATGAAAACCACTCATTTAATTTGAATAAATTATTACTTTTATAACTATAAAAAATCTTTCCACTGTAATGATTAGAAATGTTATTGATTATAATAATCCGTATAGCTTAATACTTACACACATTATTAACCACACTGATGGTAGAGCAAATACTAATATTATGAATTTGATTATTTCGTATAAAAGGCTTGAAATATCAAAGCTTTAGGTAAAAATAGTAATTAAGACAAATTATTGTTGCTAGGACTTGCTCCTTCATTATCGTCATCCGCCCACAGTGGCGAAGGCCGCCAATATCTAGGGAGCCCAACTTCATCATGGAAGCATAATCACAAGAGAGAAACGAATCAATCGTATCAACCATCTCCCCCGAATGGCTCGAGGTGGAACCAGGGATCAACCGCTCTAACGAACACTGCCTTATGCAACACCTCTCTACCAGACTCCTCACCAGCAGCAAAACACATATTCTTGATACGACCCGCACCCTGCAAAAAATCTGGAAGTTCGATAACTTTGTCAACAATTCTAACAATTCCATCCTTGACAAGCCAGTCCAGGTCATTCCTAAGTCGGGACAACTCCGCCTCACGATCAAGCCACAATTTTACTTTATCCAACAACTCTTTCTCCAAACTCTCCACCTGGGTAATCAAGGCCTCATTCTGCTGGAGGGTGTCATCAAGCTTCACGTCCACATGAGCACCATGCTCCTTGAGCGTCATTTTCTTGCCGGCTAGCAACTCCAATTGCTGGCGAGAAGACTCAACCGAAGATTCCAGAGAAGCAATGTGTTGTTGAAGACCCCTCTCATTCACCCGAAGCTTGACAGCCACACTTTTAAGACGCCGAATGCGGCGAGCCCCGACGGTAAGGAAAAAGGTACTTTGAGCAGAAGAAAATTCTATGAAATCAATTTTTTAATCATCAGTAAAGGCTTCCATCTCAGAAACAGTTCCCTTAGAAAAAACATGGCGTGAGAACTCAATAACAACCTCTTGTTGGGAGAGACAGGATTCATCAGTGAGGTTCCATTTAAGGATGAAAAGATGTTTGAAAGAAAGATTATTGACTTGGAAACTAGCAATAAGATCATCATAGTCATATGTCTCCAAAGCAGCAAGAGATTGGCTTCGGTGGACCGACGGTGGCCCTGTCGGGCCATCTCTGATTGAATCCTTGTTCATAATGGGTTGTTTAGACTCCCCTTGTATCCCTTCGGACTGACTTGTGTTTTCATCAAGGATACTTATTACCTCTTCACTAGAGGGCATCAAAGTAGCGACGAAGTTGGTGGCAAGCTTGCATCGGCGATAGCAGTCAATTCCCTTTTGTTGCGTCAGAAAGAGTTGTGATACTCAAAAGCCCTCTCTTCCTCGTCACATGGGACGTGACGCCCGCCAGATGCCCCTCTTTGTTATCTTGTGTAATGACCCGAATTTGTTCTCGTTCCCGTCAGCGATGTTTGCTTCCGTTAGACGAATATTTACTTCATAGGATTATTTCAGTTTAATGTTATATAAGGAAATAAATTTAAAAAAATGATGATATTAAAAGAACTAATCAAAATTAAAAAGGTGTGTAATTTAATTAAATTGATTTACAAAATTATTAGGATAAATATAATTCATTTGAATGGCTTAAATGGAATTGAAGGGGTAAAAAGCCAAATCTTGAGGGATCAATTGTTGGAATTCGGCTATAACCTCCAAGGAATCAAATCGTTCCTTCTACACTTCTGTTTTTCTTCATGTACTCTTTAGTAGGTTGTCAAAAATTGATTCCCTTTGGCTCCTATTGTTTGTGTCGATTAGTGGTGGTTGTCGAGGCCAACAAAATTAATAACCCTAAATCTTTTACACTAAAATAGTGTATAATGGTAAAGGGGTCGAATATGCGGAGATTGGTTCAGTTTTATAAATCTATGAAATATCTCTTTGTAAAAATACTTGTAAAATGACAATAAAAGTAAAATTGGGGGCTTTGATCTTTTAAAACACTTATAATAAAACTAGAATTAAACTAAGATTTAGATGGACAATTCAATAAAAACAATAATTTGATGTAAGATCAATAAGGGAAGGATGGTTGACTTAAGGTTTCCTCACTTTGACCTTTGATGAACATATCATTACAATCCAATGGTACAATACTTGTTTTAAATCCTCAATTTGGCTATAGCAATCCAAGAAGCTTGAGATTACCTAGACTTTTCTTAGTTGTTAAAATGGTTAGAGAAGCTCATAACAATTTCCTTAGTCAATATCACAATTTCCATTAAGCATGTACTTAGTGAAAGTCAACTAGCATTAAGAACCAAAAAGTCACCAAATCCAAGAGGAGTAAAATTCTTTCACTACCATGTTGGAGAAAATGTTTTTATGATTGTGTGAAGTAAAACTAACATAAAAGTCACTTGTTTGTTTGCTAATTTGAGGATCCTTTACTTAATCAATAAATTAACCAGCTAATCACCACAAGCACATTTAAACTCATGAATAAAAACATACAAGTAGTAATAAGATGTTAAAACATAAAACATTTTCATGAGGATTAAAGAACAAGTTCATGGAGTCTTCAACATTCAACAAAGATTCAAAGGATTCCACCAAAGTCAACCAAGTTTAGATTAGCCTAGCATGGCTAAACTTAAGAAAAGAAAGTAAGAAAAGATTGTACTAAACATTCAACAAAACTTATAGATAGAGAGATGATGTTCTTCAAGTGTTCTTGGCCTTCAAAACCTTCAAAATCTCTAGAGAAAATGCTCCAAAATTGGATGTGCAAGAGTTGAGAAAAGTGGCACACCAACCTTCCCCATATAGACCTCCATTTGAAATTCTGAAATTGCCCCTGTAGGAATCTACGCGGGCCGCGTAAGAATTCCATGCTGGTCGTGTGAACTGACGGAGTATGGGACTTCTTTGAGTATTGGGCCTCCACAGGTTAGTCCATTAGCCCAATTTGAGCCCGATCAACTTCTAGGCCATTTTTCTTCAAGTTCTCTTCAATTTAGCCCAATTTGTCTTTTCCAAATCCTCCAAAGCTCTCGTAATTGCCCGATCAATAATCCCAACACGCTCGAAAATTCTCCCTCATCTTATAAATTTAAAGTTTAATTCTTTTAAGCATTCAATTAATAAGCAAGCCAACTCCATGCATCAACTCCATTATCTATCAATCCCATAATTCTTGACATCTATTAAGTCCAATCGCTTCCCAATGATCCCGCTCCGCTAGTATCCTTAAAAGCTGCAATTATGCTCACGAAACTAGAAAGTACCCGAAATGGTCATAAAGCAACAAAAGGGAAATATACATGGAAATTAACTAAATATGAATTCAATATACTAAAATAAACTATACAAAGAAGTAAATAAAATGAAACTATCAATTAGCAAGAAGAAAAAAACGCATGATTAGGAGGGTGGAGGAGGCTACACACCGAGAAGAGAAAGGGAGAAGGAAGGGGCGACCATTGACGATCATTCAAGGGGTTTTGAAGCTATGAAATATATCTAATAAGGATTGGGGAAAGGATGATACTTCAACTCTTACAAAACTTCAAGTGTGAGGAGGACACATCTTTGACAAATGTGAGTTAATCTGGTGGATTTTTAAAGTACTTTGTTAGGGAATTCCGTATGTTAGATGGATTGGAATGAAGCAAGGCTATTTAGGTTGCATGTGCCCTTATTACGTGTGATATGATATTGGTTCTTATGCTTCATCATGTGTATGAGAATTTAGGATGGTATATGTTAGATTCTTATTCTTTTTATGTGAGAGGTGTGTTAGGGTCATTGATAGAAAGAGTGCCTTGTGTTGATTTTAAGTGATGTATTCTTGCCATATTTACTTGGAAACCCTTGTCTATGATGATTAGGACAAATCATGCTAGTGATGTTGTCAAGCCATAATGATGATATGTGCATAAACTTGTATGCGATGTAAAATGTTTTAACTTGTGTTTACTTGTTTGCATATTTACGTAAGAAGGAATATGCTAGAAAAAGATGTTAATAAATATGCATGATTACTTAAGGAGGTCAAAGGTATAATTCCTAAAACAATAAATTTATAATAAATTAATTAAAAAGGGAATACACTAGCAGGGCGAAGGGTAGTGCTGGATCCACGAGGGGAAGGCTGTCGCACAGAGCGATTGGCCGAAACTGCAAGTCTCCTTTGAATTTCCGCCCAAGCACATCATAAAAAGACAACACCTTCTCCTCCCTTGAAAGATAAACATCACCTTTTATCTCTAAAAAGAAAAAAAGAGGGGAGGAGGAAGGGAAAAAGAATGAGAACAAACATAGGAAAGTCAAAGCAAGAAACGGAAAAACTTACCCCCATTAACGACAAATAACTCAGGCATCTTTTGACGGCGCCACCATTCGGTGCTCATCCCTGCTCCAACAAGAATGTACTCGGAAAATTCCTCGGGAGCAACGATAAAGCTTTCCAAAAGACGAATAGTTTCTTGATCCTGAACAAGTAGCTTGGGTGCGCTATCAGAAGTTCTTTCAGTCCGAAAGTAGGGTCCTCTAACTCGAGAAGTGTCCACCCAAAAGTAATGATTTTTCCAGTTCTTCGGGCTGCTCTTCTCGTCAGGCACAAGGACATGAGCATTCTTCCGGGTCTAGATGGTAAATTTATCACCAACAGTAGAAAAGCGAAAGAAATTCTTCAACACCAAAAGGCTTGGAAGAAAACCTTGAGATCGACACAACACCTCGAAAGCGACAACCTTGTTTACAGAATTAGAGGTAACTTCATAAACATTGACTCTATTTTTGCGAAGCACCTCGTCAAGAATTTTAGTAATCGAAAGTCGATAGCCGACATTGAAGGTTCTGACAAAGACGTCGACCTTTCCCGATGCAGGTTCCAGAAAGGAAGCTTCGTCCAAAGGTATAAGCACTTCATCCTCCGGCTGAAAACCATACTTTACCCGGAGAGTCTCAGCATACTCGGAGGTCAGAACAACACCATGAGAAGAAATCATGCTAATAGGGAGAGCTATTTTCTTTGAAGACGAAGAACAGAGGAAGAAGAAAACTGAGATATGGAAATAAGAAAGCATGTAAAGGGGGAAGTCACATATTTATGGATAAAGATAGTGGCAAATCAAACACCCAGAAAAAGTAGACCATTATGTAGAAGTAATAACTTCCCGAAAGATAAATAAGTGAAATGTGTACCTATGAGTCTTGCACATGATGACTTACTGCGCTATGTCATCACTACTAGACTAGGGGCTTGATGATGTACCCCATAGCGGTCCGTCGTGGCGTAACTAAACACGATGCTATCTCGTCTAGCAAGGTGGCCGCTGGCTCGAACGTATGAAAGAAGGAACAACTGAACAACACTGCCCAGCTAAGCCTACGGGTTAGCAGAAAGGAATGTCGAGGCAAGACCCTAGAAGGACAGACAGAAAGATCAACTATCTTCGACAGCCAGCTAACGTCATCTAGGGGAAAGTCTCTTGTTCCCCACGCGGGGCTATAAGCTGTCATACAAAGAGAGACGTCAATATGATTGTGCACGGGCCACTACAATTTATTCCATGTGCTCCAATCAGGACAAAGGAAGGGTCAGACGGAGACAGGTGGACCAATAGCAGTCTGGTATATTAAGTGTCGTTATTCTAGTCCCCTTCACTTAAAACCCTAACTATATAAGGGACTCAGGAAGCGCCTAAAGAGGTACGATATATTTTACTCTCTCCCTCATACTCCACTAAGTCTCTCTACAAGGTAGTTAACTAGATCGTTGGAGCGTCCTTCAGGGATCCTTTCCCAGAGAACGTCTGACACAATGTTTGATTATGGCTACAGGTTCTGACCAGAGATTCCTCAGCCAGCCGGAGTTTCTCCAGTCGCAACAACCATAAAGATTTTTTTTTCTAAATAATATAAACAAGTTTAATGGTATGTGTAAAAAGAAACATAAATGACTATATATATATATATATATATATATATATATATATATATATATATATATATATATTGTGTGTGTGTGTGCATGTGTGTGCATGAGTTAGGTTATTGTGTTTTGATAAGTATTGTGTACAAGTGTGGTTGATTGTGCACCAATCATTTTAGCTATGTTAAGTAAGTAATTAATAAATATTATTAAATTAAATATAACACAAAAATACCATCTAAATTCATTATAAGAGTATTTTAGACAATTGAGACAAATTTAAAAAAGGAAAATTCGAGATTTAGGGGATAATTAATGCTCTTGATTTAAAGAATCTAATTTTTTTATTAATTAATTCAATTTCAAACGTAATTTTTAAGCATAAACCGAATTTATTCTATCAGAATGTTATTTTGTTACAATGATGTTCTATGATTCTGTCGGAATGGTATTCTATTAAAAAATTATTAAGAGTCATTTTTTTGAACCCCCATTTGATTAATAACAATATTCTTATATTTATTCATAGACATTCAAACTTAAATACAAATTAATACATATTCTTACAGAATAACAACCTTATACATTTTAGTATAATTACACATATTCTAAATGAATAAAATTCGTACAAAATTGCATTCTTAAATATACAATTATTGAACAAATAAATTTGATATTTTTCAATGGTCCAAATAATTGACTTGTCCTTCAAGCCATTCTGAAAGAATAAAATACATCACTTATTAGTATTACCAGTTAAACAAATATATACTTGTTGTTAACAAACATTTTTACAGACATTTTGATGGAATGCATTTATATATTCTATGTTTTAGAATGTTTATACTAAAATATATTTGGCTAGAATACACTATTGTTTGCCATAGAAAGTTGTAAAACACCATGTTTATTCAAATTATGCTTTAACCCACAAGTTTTAACTTATATTCTTATTGAATCTATAACATCTTTTTTTTTCAAAATAAAAACACAAAAATAACATAACTACACATACTGACTTCAATTCTAAAACAATATTTCACTTATTGTAACACTATAAATTTTCAAAACAAAATTTTCATTTTTAAAAGTTCACACAAAAAATACTTAAACATTTCCCATGTCAAGTTGAATTTTTCTCAAACACAAAACATCATAAATTGTTTGTCACATATCCCAGAATCCACATATCATCAAGCTGGTGTGTACAATCATGTTGGCGCCTTCCGCGATCCTGAGATATACCTGAAACACATTTTACACAAACACTGTAAGCACGAAGCTTAGCGAGTTCCCCAAAATACCACATACACAATAATTAGCCTCTCATGACTATATCTCGATAAGGACCCTCCGACCATGTGTCTCAATGAAGACCCTCCGGTCTCACGTCTCGTTATGAACCCTCCGGTCAAAACTCAACATATATAGGGTTGTAAACGAACCGAACGAACAAGAACAGGGATTGTTCATGTCCTGTAACATCCCAAAATTCAAGACCAAAAATTTCTTTTTAATAAAACATTACTTTAAACAAAGACATCATTCCAAAACATCATCTGAGTATAAGTTTTCAAAACGCTTGTTTATTATCAGAGTAAACATTCCCAGGCTGACTAATCTATGGTGTGTGTCATGCGATCACTCCGAGCTCCTCCCTCCGCTACCGGAAGTACCTGAAAACAAAACTGAAACCATAAGCACGAAGCTTAGTGAGTTCCCCACCTTACCACATACCATGCATAACTACATACTGCACATACTGGGCCACGCCCGCTATCCGGGGCCTCGCCCCCTACTTCGGGCCTCGCCCGCTACAACGGCCCCGCCGCTCCAGGCCCCGCCTGGCTTCGAGCCTCGCTCGGATACAGATCTGTTTCACTTAGGCCTCGCCTGTCACAGGGCCTCGCCCACTAACATATAATAGCACATAAACGTATCACATAACATTACATAAGCTAAACATATACTAGCAACCCTTGCTCTAAGGCCTCGCCTATCTCTGGGCCCCGCCCGAGTTCTGCTACTGATGAGTCATGGAACCTCGTCCATACTCCTGCTGATAGTGAGGTTCGGGCCCAGCCCACCCTCACTCCTTTCCTAACTTGGGCCTCGCCCCTGCTCTGCTGCTACTGAGATGTGGAACACCATCCACACTCTGCTATTGGTGAGATACGGGACCTCGCCCTCTCTCACCTCCCTACCAGGCACATACAAGAATCACACAGACAACAAGTATAGACTATCACATAAACCGCTCCTTGGGCACCCGCCCTCTGTCATTGGACCTCGTCCAAATATCATACTAGCATACTGTGCCTAGGGCTAACCCCCGGGTCTTCTACTCATAACTACATGGGCCGGCATTGTGGCCGTAGACCCATTCATACAAAGGGAAACTCAACTGATATTGCCGAACTGCCGCTGCTAACCCCTTTGACCGCTACCTGACCGCTAACTCCGAACTGCTGCTCCGCTAGCTCCCCGAGCTACCAACAACAACCCAACACTTAGTCTAACTGACCTCCAAAGGTTAACCAAGTCAACTCTGGCCAAAGTCAACCTTCCAGGTCAACCCTACTCGCCGAGTCACCCCACTGACTCGCCGAGTTCATAAATCCAGAGTCCTTCCACTCGCGACTCTACTCGCCGAGTCAGCCCCTGACTCGCCGAGTTTACTGATTCCCGATTCCTGTCCTGACCAACTCACTGAGTCCTGGCTCGACTCGCTGACTCGAGTCTTAACTCGAAGGGTTTGGGACCACCCGACCTGACTCGCCGAGTCTAAGAACAGACTCGCCGAGCACACGACAAACTTCATCCAACTCGACGAGCTGTTCATCCAACTCGCCGAGTTCATGCCCATCTTCATCCGACTCGACGAGCTGTTCATCCCACTCGTCGAGTTCCTCCTCATCTTCAAGCTACTCGCCGAGTCCACTCGAAGGACTCGTCGAGCCCACTAAGATCCACTTACATGCAGAGGACTTCCGAGTCATGCATGAGCTCCAAACTATAGATCTACCCTCCCCAAGCCTATTTCCCACGTAAAGTTGCAAACTTTACATGTAGAGAGTGAGATCTAGGCAAAATACACCCATAGCTAGGGTTTAGGACCAAGAGACTCCAATTTCCACCCAATGGCTGATACTTTATGGGATTACATACCAAAATAAACATGGATCTGAGGTAGCAACCTCAGATCTGGACCTCAAGCTCAAGATTGGTCTTAAACATGGCTTAAAAGCCCCAAAACTCATAACCAAGGAAAAATATGGAGGAGAGAAACGAATTGATACCTTCCAATGCTCTGAAATGCTTCCCAAACTTCAGATCCAAAGCCACTCCCTGATGCTTCAAGGATTCCCACTCCTTCTTCTTCCTTAAACCCACTCAAAAATGGCTAGAAGCTTGAATGAACACAATGGGGGCTTAAGGTGCGGCGTTCTGGGTGCAAGAGGCTGTAAAGGAGCCCTAGGAAGAAGATTAAGATGCTTAAATAGGCTCCAAGCCCCGGATTTAGGGTTTTCCTCGCACAGACCAGACTCGCCGAGTCCACTCGGCCGACTCGTCGAGTTGGTCACTTTCTTATCGACCCGGATCCCGCTCCGACTCGCCGAGTCCTTCCTTTGACTCGTCGAGTCCCTCTTAAATTTAGGGTTTCCTTTACTTTCTTGGCTTTCAAAATCCTGGGTGTTACATGTCCGTTCGTTTAAGTTAACCGAACAAATGAACGAACACGAACGATCAAACGAACTAGTTTTCTTGTTCATGTTCGTTCGTTTAACAAATTACATTGTTCATGTTCGTTCGTTTATGTTCGTGAACATGCTAAACGAACATAAACAAATGAACATAAACGAACAAAGATAAAAAAAAAACATATGTGAGCATAAATGAACATATAATATAGTAATGTAATCAAACACAATTAAACATATATGAAGATAAAAGGAACTTATACGAACGAACATAAACAAACGTAAATGAACAACACAAACAAACGTTCACGAACATAATTGAACGAACTAGACCATTGTTCATGTTCGTTCGTTTAACTAAACGAACTAGAATTTGTGTTAATGTTCATTCATTTATTAAATAAACGAATATAAACGAACTTTCCGCCGAATGGTTCACGAACAGTTTGTTGAACGTTCAGTTCATCTACAGCCCTAAACATATACGCATAATAAGATAACATCATAAGTCACAAAGACAAGATGGATAACAACACACAACTCAGTATAAGCAAATAAGACCCTCCGGTCAGTATCACGATCAAGACCCTCTGGTCACACATAAATTACCACTCAGGTAAGTAAAGTGAGAAGACTTACCTCGTGAAGTAAAGTAAGTAAATCCCACACCCGAATTGCCGGTTTAGACTCCGTCTAACATATGTCACACCTATATCTAATTAAAATTTGATATCAACAATCCTCAAAATGTTGGTTAAGTCTCTCTAATAAACTTCAAGGTTCAGTGTGTGAGCTTGTGGTGAGCTTGGAGAGTTGGCTTTTGGTGTTCTTTGGAAGGAGTTTGAAGAATGAAGGTGCTTAGTTTGGATGGAAGGATTTGGATCCAAAAACTCTCCATTTGTTGGGGGTAAAATGGTTCTTTTACCCCAGGTATGGAGTTGTGATTATGGATTGGATCCCAATTGTTAATTAGGTGTATTATTGATATTGCTAGTTCAGGAAGCCGTTAGGGAAGCAGCTAGGGATTCTTTCAGTGAGCTTCTGTAGTGTGAGGTGAGTCTCCTCACTATATTCATTGGTCGAAGGCACCAATGCAGGCCCATTATGTGTTATGTGGTATGATAGTTGTTTTGTGATATGTGGTATGCTAGTTGTCCATGACAATTCTAGGCAAAGACCATAGGGAGTGCCGGAGGCAGTTGGATATCAGACCATGGGGGAGCCCATGGCATTCCATGCAAAGACCATGGGGGAGCCCATGACATTCTTGATAAAGATCATGCGGGGGAGCCCATGCCAATTATATGTATGGTGCATAATATTCTTAAGTTGTTGTATGTTTATGGTATTTTGGGGAACTCACTAAGCTTGGTACTTCAGTTTTCAAATGAAAGAGCTTGAGACGATTGCAGGGCACACACCACATGTTTTCCGCGGTCTGTGAATTACTCTGATTTGATGATGTTTTTGCTAACTCTTGGTTACCTTGGTTTCATGAGAAAGAAATGCATTAACGATTTATTAGTCGAAAAGGAATAAAAAAATTATTTATGTCATGATTTTTGGGGCGTTATCTTTATAAAGCGACCCTAAACTTTGTTTAAAAATTAGTTAAGAGTCAACTAGAAAACGAATATTTGAAGTTATTTTGTTTAAGACCACATGAACAATTGTTTGGCGTTTATCTTAGAACAAAGTAAATTATACTTTTTGTCTTTTAAGTACAACTGAATTTTTTAATTTTGATTTTAATTTTTTATCTTAGTTTTGATCCTTATTTAATATTTTTGTCTCTGTTCCAAATACAATAGATGTGTTTTCAGGACAAATTTGCAAAAGATAATATACTCAGGATAAAAGGTTTTCATTTATTTGGAAAGTGGACTAAAAATATTATAAAACTACAATTATTAAAGAAATAAAGAATGTTAAGAAAACATAAAACTGACCCTTATAGAAAATGATATGTTAGGCCCAGGCCTTATAAACCTAGCCCGGTTATACACGCAAGGCCCGCCGATTGCCCCAAATTCAAGTACACATTAACACATTCATCTCCGGCCACCGCCACCGGCAACTCTTACACTCTCTTAAACCTCACACTGCTTCTTTCTCATCTCCCGACGCCGGACGACAAAGGTATGTTCTTCTTTTCATTCACTCTCTCTCCTCTGTATCCATATCAATGCTTACTCAATTCCCCTCCTTGACCTCTGTTACTTGTTCCTCGATAATCTTCTATATGCCCTTGTAAAATCTGTATGCATCATGATTATAAAGCTTCTGATTATATGCTAGTTTAGGAAAACAGCTTTAACAGCTATGCGATCTGAAATCATAGAAGCCCTTAATGGTACCAGCTGAGCTACAAAATCTATGGAAGTAAAGTTTGCAATTTTCTAGGATGAAATACGACATCTATGCTATTTCATATGATTGAATTCTGTAACTCATCATATGCAGTTTTCCGAAATGATGTTTTCCAGAGGCGCAAAACAGTCGATTGAGATTCTTTGCAGGCGATTGAACTCCCCTATACATTCCCGCTATGGTTACTCTACACAAACATGTAGAGAAAACTTGGTTTCTAAACCAAATTATGTCATCAGTCATTGTGCACTTGTGAGAAAATATTCAAGTGAAGCTTCTTCGCCTTCAGATCATATGAGCCTTATAAAGAAACTAAGAGAAAGAACCAGTGCTCCTATCAAAGAAGTCAAGTCTGCTCTTATTGATTGCAACTGGGATTTGGGTAAACATACTTTTCTTGTTTCTTTTTTTTTTCTTTATTTCCCATATTTCCTTTTGTTTTGTGTTTAATCATAGCATGGTGATTGATCGATTATGTTACAGATGCTGCTCAAAAGGAACTGAGAAAAAGGGGAATTGTTCTTGCATCAAAGAAATCATCTCGCACTGCAGCTGAAGGGTTGCTTGCTCTTGCACAGAATGATACAAAGGCTGCTGTTATTGAACTTAATTGTGAAACTGATTTTGTTGCAAGAAATGAAATATTTCAGTGCTTGGTTAGTGTCACTATAATTAGGTTTATGCTTTCATTTCAAGAATTAATCAAACATCAAGTGTGTTTTACTTTTTGCTATGAATTTAATGTGTCTGCTTTTTTTTAGGCCTTATCTTTGGCCAAGTTGGCATTATCTGCTGAAAGTTCAGGACAAGTATCTGGTGCCTTCCCTGTTGGACTCGAGAGTTTAGAGGTAAGAGATTCAAAATCCTGGTTAATTATATTTTCTTTAAAGCTTTTTCTAGATTTAAATTGTTGTTGTAGCTTATTTTTATTGGAAAATGACACATTGGCCCTATTATGTATTATGGCATTGCCCAATAGTCCCTAAAGTTTTTTCCATGCCTTTTGATGTTACAAATTGTTTATTGACCTGTCCATTTAGTCCACTTAACCTTTTTTTAACCGGTTAATAGCACCACATAAGCAAGTTAAGCTAGCTCAATTATGACTTGGACAATACGACGTCGTTTTGAACATAACCCTTAGGGAGCAAGTTAAGGACTGTTCATTGCCCTAAGTGTTTATAAAACGAATTTTGGTGCTCTAAAACGATTACAGTCACTAAGTTTCTTGCCCTAAACTCGCAAAAACATAACCTACCCTAAGTAAGACAAAATGCCTTCTGTTACGTCGCCGCGCCACAGCTGGTCCTCCGAAGATCGCCGTCACATACCAACAAATGACTGGCGAGACACATGACATCCAGATCACTCTTCTCAAACATCAGCTTAAGGTTTCCCTTATCAGGGAGGAAGTCAATGCGGACTAGTGTCAGCTAAGGGAAAGTCTTCGTTGGGAGATGGATTCCATGAATCGTGAGGTAAATGATATAAGGGTTTCTATCATCCACCTTATGATTCATGGAATCCATCTCCAGATAAAGACTTTACCTTAACTGACGTTGGTCCACATTGACTTCCTCCCTGATAAGGGAAACCTCAAGCTGATGTTTGAGAAGAGTGATCTGGATGTCATGTGGCTCGCCTGCAATAGAGTCATTCACTGGTATGTGAAGGCGATCTTTGAAAGACCAGCTGCGGCGCGGTGATGTAACAGAAGGTTTAGTAGACTAAATGGACCAAGTTGCTCCCTAAGAGCATTAGGTGTGGGCAACAAGGTGCAACACCAAGTTGTGCCACCTTACATGCCACATAAGCAAGTGGTGTTATAACACCAAGTGGGGAAATGGGCAACAAGATGCAACACCAACTTTTTGAAAATAAATATGTTTTCTTTTTTATTTTTTTTTCCCGAAATTGGTTTTTTTTTCTTTTTGCATTTTTTAATTCACTAACATGAATCTATTTTTTATAAAAAATAAAATTTCAAAAACAAAAAAAAGACATAATATTTAAAATCTAAAATTACAATTACAATTTAAAAAAAAACATAATTTTAAACCTAATGTTATAACTAAATTATCATTCAGATTGCTACTAAAACCACATAACAATCCTAATTAACCCAAATATTTCTTCCTAATTTGTTCCTTCATCACTTGTAGTACCGCTAGATCAGCAGGCGCCAAACCCTCTTCGCTCGTCCGAAGAATTGACAGCTGATGTGTTATTAGTTCCCTCTCTTTTTGCTTCTGCTTCTTCCGTGCCTGCCTTTCCAGGAACTCCAAATGACAACGTTTCAACTCATTTTTTTTCTTTTAATAATAAATTGTGCTCATCGAATTTCGCTCTCATTTCCGCTGCTTCTTTTGCTCTCGTCTCCACCTCCTCCGCATGTCTTGCAGCGCGCCTCGCTTTGTCGCGTCCGGGCGGTCGTCGTGGTGGGGATATCTCTTGGATATCATCCGGGATCTCATCGTCATCGGCGTTTAGGTCGATGTTAGGCCATGCGTCCGACACGTCGACCGAGCTAGAATTGCGAGACCTTTTGGATTGAACCTCCGACGATGTAGGCGTTTTATTCCACTTTGGATCCGCTCGCAACAATTCCCATGATTTTTCAAATTCAAAAACATGACCCATTTCAACCCGATATTGTTCCTTAGCAGATTTGAACAAATTGAAGTCGTTGGTTCCGCTTTGTTGTTGCGCCTCAAGCCGGTTGTAAATACCGTTGAATTTGCTGCACCGCTTAATTATCATACCCCATTTGCTGCTCAACATGTCATTGTTGCGATACAGATTTTTCTTTAAAATAGCGTGAAACTTTTCGAGCACCGCCCCCCAATAATCCCCTTTTTTCATTCCATTTCCGCGAAGTTCGTTTTTTGAAGTAGCACACCAAGCCGCCGTCAAAGCGTATTCCTCCTCCGGTGTCCACCATTGTGGAACGTCTGCATTTTCTGTTTCTACCGCTATTGATTTCCCTTTCCCTTTCTTACTACTTCCCGCTTCCACTTGAACTGATGATTGTGTTGTAGGCGATTGTTGGTTGGTTTTTTGTTGCATCGAACCAAAAGTAGAGAAAAAATTTTGTTGTAAATTTGGGTTTTAACCAAATTGACTTTGTTGAACGTAAGGTGAGTTGGGAAATTGCAGTGGCGGTGAAGCGGGATTGAAAGCGGCCCCTTGGTATGGGATTTGTGGTGAACCTTGAAACGATAAAAGGTTGAAATAATTTTCATACCCTGCAAATCCGAGAGGCGAGGTTGTGTTTGGGTTTTGCTCCATTTTTTGAAATTCTAAAAGAAAATATGTGTATAAGATATAGAGAGAACGGCCACGTCACCCTTGTCGTTACTCGTTTTGGCCCATACCGTTCGCTCTAAGGGTTATGTTCAAAACGGCGTATTGTCAAACTCAAATGTGAACCGAATTAAGTTGCGTCATGTTCAAAACGACGTCGTATGATCCAAGATATAACTAAGTTGGCTTAACTTGCTTATGTGGCGCTATTAACAAGTTAAAAAAGGTTAATGAGACTAAATGGATAGGTTACTAAACAATTTGTTCCCTTAAAAGGCACAAAAAAAAATTTAGAGACTGAATTAGGGGTGTTCGTTTGGATGGATCGATTTGATCCGATCCAATTAAGTAAATCCAAATCAATTTCGGTTTTCAAAATAAGGATCCGAATAGTCCAAACTAAATTCAAATCCGATCCGATCTATTTACAATTCGGTTGGATCGGTTTTTATAATTCGGTTTCAAAAACCAGAACATTTAAAAACAACATATAATTATAATATTAACTAATTTTATAGAAGAAGCAAAAACAAAATATTTGGTTGTGATTTAAAATTTATAAACAACTATTAACAAGTAAGAAGGTATATTATAGTTTAGTATTTAATAGATAAAAAACTTTTGAAGTAAAATGCATATTAATGTTTTTTATTTAGTGAATCTTTTTGAACTTACTGGAAAAGATAAATTATAAAATTAATAAATAATTATAGATATATTAAAATTAAATAATAACTTGTTATTCGGTTTTTGGATTATTCGGTTCTTAATTTATAAACCAAAACCAATCTGAAATCCAAAATAATAATTCGGTTTTGTTGAAAACCAATCCAAATATCCAAACCAAATAGTCCAATCCAAATTGTCCAATTGGACATTTCGTTTTTATCAAAAAGTAAGGCCAATGTCATAATACATAGTAGGGCCATTGTGTCATTTTCTCTTATTTTTCTTTGAGAAAATGACAACTCACTTGAGGAAATGTAAGTAAAAAGTAAGTGAGGGCAAATTTGTAGAAAGTCAGGACCCAATGAGTATTTTAATACAAGTTTGTCTTAGTAACTGTGTAGATATATCAAATTATCAATCTATTTTTTCACTCTCTATGTCTCATAAAATTGAAACATTTTGATTGACACATAGTTTTCTAGAACTATAGATGTATAAGAATATTTGTAAAATGTGTACAATACCCTCAAGTAATAATGATAATAAAGGAATCTTGTTGACTCCTATAGCATAGAACAATTAATCGATGATAATGGGCAAATAGGTAATTGTATCTTTAGAGGTAAATAGTAAATAATAAATACCACCCTTAATCTAGATATAACTATAAATGAGTGTTTCTTTTACTATTTATTTGCATAAAGAACAACTTAATACAGAAAAGTTACATACTTTTTCACAATTAGGGCTATTAAGCTATACAATTAGGATCTCAATTTTTCTGTAGGATTTGAAGATCAATATTAATCATCCAAAATTAAACGGAGAAACAACAGTTCAAAATGCAATTAAAGAAGTAGCTGCAATGATGGGCGAAAACGTAAAACTGAGAAGGGGTTTCACAATGTCCATGTCAGCACATGGTGTAATGTCTACATATCTCCACACATGCCCACAACCTGGTAACATAACATTATATTATTATTTACAAATCTTGGAAACTTAAATGTTTTTTCAAGAAAATGATTAAATGTTCTTTTTTAGGGTTGGGAAGAATTGCGGGAATTTTGTCACTTGAAGTTGAAGATGAAAAAGTTTGTTTAGATGGTGTGCAACGTGTAGGTGCTGAGCTGGCTATGCATGTGGTGGCATCAAAGCCTTTAGTTTTAACAAAAGAACTTGTTTCTAATGATGTTGTTGAAAATGAACGTGAGATTCTCAAGTCACAGGTGATTTTATTTTTTTATTTATTGAAAAAATGTAACAGTTAATAAAAAAGATCAAACCAAAAATCAAGACGTTGTAATTTGGTTTTTTGTTTTTTTTTTAAAAAAAAAAAGTGATTTGATTGGGTATTTTTATAATAGGCGGAAAGTTCTGGAAGGCCTCAGGCAGCGATAGAGAAGATGGTTGAAGGGCGATTAAGGAAATATTTTGAGGAAGTTGTTTTAATGGAGCAAAAATTTATCGTGAATGACACCATTAACGTGAAGGTATATTCTCATTTTTTTTTTAATATGAAATAATAATAGTAATAATAAATATGATGGAATTTTTTTAATTAAAGAAAAAGAAAATCTTGCAGACGCTATTAAGTGATCTATCAAAGGAAGTCGGCTCCCCTGTGAAAATTGGAAACTTTCTAAGAATGGAAGTTGGAGAAGGACTTCAAAGGTAAACATGAAAATTTTTGTCCTGTTTATGCAAAATATGTCAATTTTATATTTTTTCAATTTATGCGAAATATTTGTATTTTTCTGTTTTCACTTTGTAGAGCTGATGCACCCGAAGCTTTAGCTCAAGCTGCATGATGGTGACGTGGCGATCTCGTTTAATCTTTATTCTCTTATCTGTTATGCTAACGTGCACCTACAATTCGCACAGATTTTTGCTTCTAGAAACTGAGAATTTATATAATTTTCAAAGTCTTTAATGTATGAATACCAACAAGGTTCCAATAACCTTAAACTTGAAATTTTGTTACGAATTAAATTATAATATTCCGAATAAAACTCTGCCATGTATTAAAAAAAAAGATTTACAATCTAATGAAACTTAAGGCTGGTCAACACATTGTTGTTGACCGGGTCAGCCAAATGGTCTAGAAAGTTCTGGACGGGTCCAACACCTGTAACCAAACCCTGAATAAAATAACCCAAAATCGCCAACATCGCCAATCTACCATTCTTGATTTCCTTCAACTTCAACTCTTTCATTGACTTCTCATCTTTCCTAAACCCTAACGGGTTAAAAAACGGGCCGCCCGGGTATGTTGGGTCGCCCGACCCGGAAAACCCTTTTTCCAACCCTAGAAAGTTTTGTTTCCCCATTGACCCGGGGTTATACCAATCTTTGAATCTTCGGTGCTCTGCGAAACCCATAAGTGTCATTTCCATGAAGAATAAGGTCCACGGGTCGGCCCAATAGCTGTAGGTGCCAGCCGGCGGGATGACACCAGTTTGGAACCACGGGAGGGCGGTTTCCGGTGGGATGAGACCGAGTTTCCCGAAAATCTTGGGTGCGATGGCTCCAGCTGCACCCAACATGGCGAACCGCCCGTTGATGACTTCACCGTAGGCTAGCCATTTGGGCTCGATGAACCCACCGGTTCCTTCTGGGTCTGAGAGCCCAAGTGGGGCGAAACCCAAAATCACCGGGTAAACTGTATATTTTGAAAGTTTTAGGTAAAATAAAGATTGAAAATTTGAAATAGATTCTTAAATCTTGAGTAAATTACAAATTTTGTTTGTGTTTTACTCATTTAGAAAATGACTTCAAATTTTGTACTAAAATTGAAATTTTGAGTAAAGCACAGGGACTATATCTGTAACGAAATACAAACTTTGGGACAAAACAGTGAGAGACATTTTCAAAATCCGAGAATCCGAAACAATATGCAAACTTAAGGATGTTTTCAGGAAGATTTCAGAAAATTGATCAAACTTGCTATTTGAAAAAAGCACAAGGACCAAATTTGTAATTTTCTCTAGATTCTTTTTAAAGTAGCAAGATTGAACTAAAATAGTACCCTGCCGTCTAAGTAAGAAAGTGATTGTTTTGATGCAAACCAGAGTTGTCTGCCTGTTCCTTGCTGATATACAAACAAGTTGTCAAGTAATTATAAAATAGCAACGCACTTTTAATTTGTTAAAAAAACTAATGTGATTTTATTTATTTTTCTATTATAAAATCCTATTTTTTTTTTCTTTTTTTGTGGCGTTGTATTGTCAATGTTTTTTTAAGGCGTTGTACTTTTTAAAATCTACTAAATTGTAGGATTGTATTTTCAATTATTTTTCTTATTACGATAGTATACTTTAGAGAGACTATCCAATTATCAAAGTGAAAATTGTTGTGTGCTTAAATGGCATTGCTATGATTTGGTATATTTTTCAAGGTACAATGTTGTAATAAGAAGTGATGCTATAACAAACAAATCAACGAAAACACATTTTACATTTTACCAAATCACCTTAAGTGGGACAATTCTTGAATATACATTATGACATTGATAGGTGTGTGTGTGTGTGTGTGTGTGTGAGAGAGAGAGAGAGAGAGAGAGAGAGAGAGAGAGAGGGAGAAGAGGCAGCTTTGACAAGAAAAGAGACTTTTCTTGATGGTGTTTGAAGTGGTTTTCCGGCCAATATTTGCCTGGTGGAGTCACCGGAGGAAGTAAGAGATGATGATGAAACAAGTGCTTGTGCTGCCATTTTCTTAATTTACTTCAAGTGTAATTGGGTTCAATCCATTGGCAAACCGATTAAATATAAGGAGGGGGAGCTTGAAAATTCATGGGTACCAATGAGGATTGGACATGTGACAAGAGAGATTTCTTTTGTCCTTGTTGAACTCATTAAGGCGTGGTCCAAACAATGAAAGGTAGGGGCAAACGTAAAGAGTCCATTGTTTCAAGAAATCCAAACAAACATTTTGGGCTATGTAATATTAATATATAATCATTATTTTTTTTTTTATAAGATAAATTATAGGAAGCAAGAATGAGCCAAGTTTAGAAGCCCGAATTTAATACCTTAATGGAAGCACAAAGAAGCAATAACATACATATAATTATCGTTATTCACAAACAAAACAAAATGGATATGTGCAACCAAAATGTGGGAAATTGAATAGACAAATTGTAAACTGGTGGCCTATGAATCAATTAAGCAATGACAAAATGAATTATTTGATTGTCTTCTCAATTCCTAAGGGGGTGTGTGGGATTATTTTTTTTGGCTTTAAAGTTCTTTTTATAAAAAGAACTTTTTGTAAAATTTGAGACTAGAACTCATAGGAAATCCAATCGATTTATGGATGGAATAAGGTATGCAGTATTTACAGACAAAAATATTTAGTTATTGGGGAAAAATCAATGTACTTCTAATGTCGAATCAGGATCAACTAGGACAGAAATAAAGCATTAGATCGAACTCTTATTTGGTGTCAAGGTAATCGCGATGAATAGTCATCAACTTCACGTTTTTTTTTTTTTTTTCCCAAAAGTAGCGGTTTAAAATGTATTTGTATAGACAAAAGACAAAACCTGCCTTTAAAATGTTAAGAGGTCACAAAAGTTATGATTTCGTGACTTTTACAATCCAACTTTTTTCCCTTTGCCAAAAGTTGTTTTAAAAAAAACTTTTCAATTTCCTAAATTTCTTTTGAATTTTTTTGACTTTTTGAAAAAATAAAAAATCCAAAAGTCGTTTTTAAAGTGATCTCAAACAACCTCTAAGTGTTAATAGCTAGAATCTTATTCACTGTTCTTGTTATTATAGCATCCCTAAAGGGAAGTTTTTCAAAGTTGATGTCATAAATAATTTTTTAAGGTCATACATGTCACAAGAACTGGAGAATGGTTTGACTAATTTATACATGGATAAAGATATGTGTGAGCATGGTATGCAGTTTTGGTTAAAACTGCACTGAAACCACATAAATCGGTTTTTTAGTCTGTTAAACCGCACAATTTGATTTATGTTTTTTGTGCAGTTTACAATTTTAAATGCAATTCACTTGATTCTTATTATCATTATGATGAGATACCCATGGTATATACTTGCATTTCAGAACAATTTCACAATGAAAACAGGATGATATTACATTCATGATAGAGGATACCATTAGATCCAAAATTCACACTCAATTTTTGTTACAAACATAAACATACTTGAAAATATCCACGAGAGAGCTCTTCCATCGTAAACCCTTCTTCAACGAGCTTCATACTGAACAACTGCAGCAGATAAGAATGCAATTACACAATCAGCTCACATCAATGATCAATGCGTAATCAACCAAAAATCTAAACCTAATATCAAAAAAGAATCAATTTTTGAAGCTAGTTGTTTTCAAAATCATCGTGACATAAGAATCAAGTGAGAGAGTTAATTACTTCGACGAGTGCGCTTCTTGTAAAGAATACGATAACCACATTCTCGGCACTGAATCACATCACCGACCTTCAACGTATTCTCCTGTCCACAATCTGCATCGTGATTGTGTTTTTGTGAATGAAATTAGGAATTTTTATGCAGAAATTACGATATACGCAAACAGAATGTTGAAAGCATAACAAGAAAACTGACCTCCACATATGTAAGTGACCGGTTCTGGCTGTGGATCCATTGATTACTGCAAATCCATAATGAAAAAAGCGTTATTACGTCTTCATCGAGAGCATAAGTACAGATTTTAAGCAGCATTTCACATACCTGCTATAGCTGGTGTTAGAAAACGATATTGGCGTCAGACGAACGCTAGGGTTTTCGCCAGGAGGGTTTTGTGAATTATGTGAGGATTTTATTCGGGCCTATATAGAGTAAATTACAAGAAGCGTCCCTTTGGTATTGTCGAATTTACACGTTTAGTTACTCATTTTTATTTATTCGGTTTGAATTTTATTTATTCGGTTTGTTTTTGTTTTATTTTTTTGTTATCGTCTTTTGTTTGAATGGATCAGTTCGAACCGATTTAATTAAGTAAATTCAAATTGATTTCGGTTTTCAAAATATAGATCCAAATTGTCAAACTAAATTCAAATCCGATCCGATCCAATCCAATTACAATATTCGGTTGGATCCATTTTTACAATTCGGTTTTCAAAAATCATAACATTTTAAAATGATATATAATTATAATATTATCTAATTTTTATAGAAGAAGCAAAAACAAATTATTTAATTGTAATTTCTAATTTATAAACAACTACTAAGATGATATATTATAATTTAATATTTAAAAAATAAAACACTTTTGAAAGAAAATGCATATTATTTTTTTATTAGATGAAACCTTTTGAACTTTTTTGAAAAAAATTAATTTAATAAATTAATAAATAATTATAAATATATTAAAAATAAATAAATAATAAATTGTTATTCGGTTATTTTGGACTATTCGGTTCTTATTTTATAAACCAAAACCAATCCAAAATACTAATTCGGCATTGGTGAAATCCAATCCAAAAATCCGACTATCCGAACCAAATAGTTCAATCCAAATTATCCAATTTGATAATTCGGTTTTATCCAATGAGTGAACAACTCTAGTTCTCATCATGTAAAGAGACCATAATACCGTTTTTTATATAAAAACTATGGTTAAGTGGTTGAATGTGGAGTTTAGTGGGATGGGAGAAACTCATGTAATTGTAAGTTTATTGGGATGGAAGAGGTAAAACTCATGTAATTGTAAGTTTATTGGGATGGGAGAGGTGAAACTCATGTAATTGTAAGTTTGGTGTTTATAATAGATATCAGTTATTTTGGTTTAAGTAAATGATTTATTTCTCATGTTTACATTTTTTGTAAGGTTCACTTTTTTTTTTGGTTTCCATGTTAAATTAAAAACAAAAAAAAATATCAATGTCATATTATATAAAAACAAAATATAAGAGCTTTTTCTGAATGATGTAGATAAATAGTTTTGTTTTTATGACCTTTAAATTATTACATTTTATATCATTATTTGCTTGAAATAAAAAACAATTGTATGAAAAATACATTACCTATAACGAGAATCTATTATTATTGTATGTGTTTAACCTTAAGTATTTGTTTTTTTAATTAATTATATTAATAGGCCAAAAATGATTTATTAAGCTAAAAATTTTGTAAATAATTATAATAATATCACACGAATACATGTCTCATGTTACAATTTACATGTCTTAAACTTTGATTCTACCCACTTCCATAACCGAAACACCAAAGAAAAACACATCAATCCCCCTCTTTCCAACAACTCGTTTTATTTTGTATAGTTCCTTTTATCAGCAAAGTTGCCTTATGTTACTCTAGTAAAAATAGTATTATAATAATTTATATGAAATTATGAATAATCTCAAAATAGAATCTGGTACCAATTTCCATACAATTTCTTGTAAAAGAAAGAAAAATTCAATTTTAGTTTTCATCCATTTGACGCACAAACAGCTATCCAATCAACGGTTTAAAAAAGCATTGCATAATGAAATACTATCGAAATAATTTCCATATAAAGCTTGGATTGAAAGGATAAGCTGTGAAGCAAACAAATATGTTTCTAGTGTCTTACATTAAATCCTTAAACCTACCTATAAAAGAGTCCACGTTTGCATTATTATTGTAAAGTAGTGCTATATTATAAGAAACAAAATAAAGTTGAAAAACAGATAAAAAAAAAAAGGCGATATATTGACCATATTCATATTCATATAACTAATAACCCCATCCATCCATCCATCTTATCAATCAAACAACCACAGCTTTCATGAAAAGGGCAGTCCTTAACCTTCTTGTACCTGGAGGTTACATGAAACAAACATGGCAGAGTCAAATTACAAAAAAGCCCTTTCAAGATATTTACATTATAATTCTATTTGAAACTTTTAAAGTACATAGCTTCATTTTTATTTTTAAAATAATTTATTTATTTTAACTATTTGAAATAGGGAAAACGTTGAATTTCACCAATTTTCCGGATTTCTTAGAATGTTCATTATAGCATACATTTCAAACGACATGATTTATGTGGTAATTTATCTTTATTTGATTTAAGTAACTTCTTTTTCTATATAGGTCAATTAAAAGTTGTTTGGTTTTCTAATTATGCATAACCAACAGATTTTAAGTTTAAAAAAAATAATTACCAAATTGGCAATGATTTCAATTTTGTCCATGGTTTCTACTATGAGAGTGTCTCCCCACAAGCTTTCTACCAGATATTTGACGATCATCCTACAAAAACTCAATTAGCACTTCAAAAAAAATAATCATTTTTTTTATAAATTAAACAAAAAAAACCTTGTAAAGAGAAGCAGCAGATTCTGATTCAACAGTTTGATTGGTGTCAAGGGTTTGGAATCCATCAAGAGCATCTAGGGTTAGCTGCCACCCACAAAGAGCCAAACCACCACCACCACCGGTTGAAGTGTTGACAACACCAGCTGCAGCCACATTTCCATTCACCCATGGACAGAAAAAGTTATGATGCTTAATCGGATCAAACTCCACCCCTTCTTCAAAGTTGCTTTCTCCATTTGGTGGCCCTAAAATTAAACACAAACACAAGGGTAAAATCGTCATTTTACTCGGACTTAACAAACACAAATAGAGAACGGAATTGGAATTGGAATTGGAAATACCGATTCCGTTTGTGAATCCACATTCATCAGTAGGAGACGACTTTCCCGCTTGTGTCACCTCATCTTTAGAGGCTTCAAATCCAGAACACAAAACCGCATTACAAGAAAGCGAAATATTATTATTAATATTATTATCATTATTATTATTATTATTATTAATAATATTATTAGCCTTCTGATTCTCTCCACTTTCAACAGATTCCTCTTTCGTGGACCCCACAACCTTCGACCCACTATCCGCCCTCGACATCTGTTCCATTTCATTCTCTTCGGGAACAAAATCCGCAGCAAATTCCCCATTTTGCCCTTGGTTCTCAGTGATTTCAGCCACGGGCTCCATATCCCCAACCACACTCTCCGCCCTATTATGAACAGAAGCATCCACCCCGCCATGAATCTCCGCCTCATGACTCGCCCCCATTCCCACACTCCCCCCACTTATTCCAAAACTAACCCCACCATGAACCTCCCTCCCCCTATTCTCATTCTCTGTATTTAAAACCTCATCATCATCATTAGTACTACTCACCCCCTGCCCCCTCACCATACCTACACACGTGCTCTGTTGCACCTGATTATTACTCAAATTCAAATCTGAATAATTATTATTCTCATTCAAATCCGGACTTTTGAAATTAAAACTCACATCCTCATTATCATTATCAATATCAATATCAATATCAATATTTCCAGGATGATTCTCTACACTTTCCATTGAATCATTATCCTCATTTTGGTAAAGCGTGTCCATTGCTATAACAGATGAAGCCCGAGTTGAATTTCCAACATTTTGTTGTTGCTGGTGGGGCCCATCAACCTGAGTGGGTCCCACATTGGATTCGCGTACACGTTTGTGTTTACTGTCATTGACTTCATCTCCATCTCGGTCAATCACAACACCTTCCACACTGTCCGCTTGCATCGCGACATGTGGCGGTCGATCCACGGTGGATCCCCCTTCGTCAAGGTTTCTTTTTCGGGTGCTGGGCCCACGGGATTCGTATGAAGCTGCCCGATCACCGACCTCGCTGCCCGAAGGCTGCCCGATGGCTAAGTCTTTACCGATGTTATTCGGATCTTGGTATTGTTCGGATAGTATAGTTTTGGTTGAGATTGAGAATCCACCTCCCATTGTGAGATCTAAGTCAACACCTCCAATGTTTGACATTGACTTACCTTCACCTGTGGCTGCCACGTCATCAAGGTCAGCTACCCATCCGTTGATTCCACTTGCTGCGCTTACACCACGTGTCAGTGTCATTTTCTTGCTTGTTTCGGGAACATCGGTTGTGTTGGGGGTGAATCGGGAAGGGCGGGTGATGGTCAAAAAGTCAAAGATTCTGACTGTGGCGCCACATAAGCTGCAGTCTAAGAGAGGGGATCTTGATGTGGGAGTGGGGCCCACAAGGGGGGTTTTGAAAGAATATCCGTTTCTAGCTGATTGAGCAGAATGTTCTTCACAGTCTTGAATATTTGGAACCCAAATTGGCTCCCATCCACAAAGGCTTATCAACTTCTGAGCCTAAAAAAAGATTTCTCATTTCAGATAAGGAAAAGTAAAAACATATTTAGGTAAAAAAAAATGGAGTTGTTTGTGTATGAAACTTACACGTGAATATATGCATAAGGTGTCTTCTTTATTATTCTCAGAACCAGATGCAATGTCTGCTTTACATCCAGATTCACCAGGGGTGAAAGTGTATGATTGAACCAAAAATCGGTCAATTTCAGGGCCTCTAGAAACCCTCATTTCATCAAGTGTGGAAGAAGCAACAATTGGGAGGTAAAGAAATTGGAATAATCCATCACAACGATCTTTGTAGCCACCTATGAGAGCCGATGGAGGTGTAGGAGGAAACTGCACTAAGCTTTCAGCACAACTATTTCCTCTCCAAGGGCAAATTACTTTATGACCTTCATCAAGTTGATTGGCAAACTCTTCTCCAAGATTCTCACCTATTAGGAACATACAGTTAATTATAGCAAATTTCAAGAATACAATACATATAAGCCAAATTATAGTAGATTTCATTTCACCTTCTGTAGGAGTCCATGAATCTGGAGCAACGTATTTCAAGGTGGCACCACAAGACTCGCATTCAATCTTATCAATATCCACATTCACCCAACCTCTTCTTGCACAGGCAAGAGAACTAGCAGCCTGTATGAGAGTCATTTGATCAATAAAATGATTGTGGAACATGTTAATAAAGGAGAGAAAGGGAATTTTACACAAACCTTAGGCTTTCCAAACCAATTTGCAGGCTTAAATGTAGACAATCGCCTTAAAAGATCACCCCTTTCCCATGGTCTACATGAAGGCTGAGATGAGCCAAGAACTGAACCACATGCACTTGCACTCAATGAAATCCACATGGGTTGTGAGCCAATTCGAGATAGGGAACCTGCTTTTGACCCCTGCCCTTGACCATGACCATGACCTAACCAATCTGTACTACCAGCATTAGTGGCAACAGCAGGTGATGATGCCCCAGCAGAACTGATAAGAATTATGGATGAATTCAATGTTCAATCAATCACTTTTGGTATGGAATTTGTAACTTGTAAGTAGTCTACAACAGCCATTAAAGTATTACGGATTATTAATCATATATTTCCTTGTTCATAGCATTCAAAGATTGACTAACGAATATCAAAATGCCTCTCCGATTTTGGAATCCCGGCTTTAAATTCCAAATAGACTTCGAACTTGAGTTCCAAATACGATAATTGAGATGCACCAGAACAATATTGATGCTTGGATTCATATCCCCAAATTCAGTACGATATATTGTACGGAGTGACGCTATTGGCTATCGAAGCTAAGTAAATTGATGTAAAGGAGGTTTTGAATCAGAAAACAAAACAATTTGTAGGTGGCAGAAGAACATGGAAATCTACCCCACCTTAAAATGAAGTGCAAAAGCTACAGACTAGGGTTTTTTTCGTAATTCAACATATATTACATTTACAGCTATGTACGCGTATAGAAATGACGCGGCATTGAAGAACCCTAGCTAGGATAGAAAAGAAAAAGTCATATAAAAAGGTCTGGAAGAGCATTAAACGTTGGATGATTGATTGAAGATTTAGGGTTCGGTTTACCTGGCAGCGGGGGTGGGAGGACGAGGAGACGAATTGCGGAAGAGTAATGGATCTCCCGACGAGCTTATTCCTTCTTCCCTCATTTACTTTCTTCAGATTTTTGCTGCTTGCTACTCTCTCTGTATCTCTCTCTATCCCTCTCCTCAAACACACACACACACACACTCTCTGTGGGTGAGTGGGTCGTGGTCTCTTGCTCTGTTTTTTTTTTCACTAAAATTGATGCTTTCTGTAATTTAAGATTGTTATAGGTCGTACGGCACGTGATTCGTGCGTGATTCTTTATTAAAAGGGATTTGACTTTTTAGAATGATTGTTATCTATCAACATTGGAAAAAACACAATCCATTAAAATTATATTTTTGGATTTAAGTATCGAGTTAAAGTTATTAAATCTTGATTGGGTTATTTTCATAAGCATAATATTTAAGCTTTTTTCCGATAGGTTAAACTCAAAAGCTAGATCGTAAGATTGTATGATTTTCGATTATGATAGTAAGATGCTATCTCAAACTCGTCTTGTATCTTTAGTTTTTATTGCATAACTAAGTCCTTAATCTTCTACATTTTATTTGTTCAACTCAAAATCAATCATTGTATATATCAAGATACTTCATACAACATCTCAACTTTCATCCATTCATCTCAAATTAGATATATCATCGCATATGTTGGTCCCTTTGTGATCTTGTGACTTTAGAAATATATATAGTCACAATAATCTTGTTTCATTTTTCGGTTTAACATAGCTTCTTTTTTCGACACCTTTAATACTCAAATTTCACCTCATCCGAATTCTATCCCATAGAACACACCGACATAATATTAAAAATCACATTTTTGTTCAAGCTTAAAAATTACACATCCTCAAACATTTTAACATCTCAAACATTATTTAATTAAAATACATATGTTAAATGATGAGAGCAATGTTTTAAAAATCGGTTCGAACTGGTCGATCGAACCAAGGAAGGAAGTGGCTCAACTAGTACGGTTTTATACTTATTTAAGAACCGGAACGAACCGGTTGAGTTTTACAAAAGACTGATTGAACAGATTAAATTGAATAAAACATATGAAAATGAAGTATTTTGCATAACAAACTTTTGTGCTCTTTTTCATATCTATTTAGATTTCTCTGAACAAAAACACATGATAAATGTTATGAATTTTTTTTAATGTGTTTGTCGTCATCTAAAACTATATTTTGTTTAGGTATTATATTTTATTTTATTTTTGATGTATGTGAATTGATGCTAAACTCATGATTATGTGTTTTTTTAATGTATTTGATTGATTACAACTTGTTTTTATATGTATTTTTAATATTTGAACTTGTAGACGTCAAATTCTAGAAATCAAGTTGATTTAGCGGTGGAATCGGGAACCAATCATCATATCAGTTCAACTAAATAACCGATTTTTAAAACATTAGATGAGAGTAATAAAAATAAATTGAGGCCGAAGAAAGAGACAGATGACACATTCAACCCAACATATTAAGTGTGACATAATGACTTTTTGAAAATATAGTTCAAACCTGAAGATACATAAAAATGAAGTGCCTGTGATTCTTGTGAGCAAATCCAAAATAGCAATCAAGGTGTACCTAACGCAAAATAAGGTTGGAAGATATAAAACTGCTTATCGAATAACTTTTGCTAATTTGACATTGACATATCTTCCTAAATCCTAATTGCTTTCTTCACTTACTAAGTCAATGCATCAACCAGTTAAGAAGTATATCGACAAAATAAATAAACAATATGGTATAAAAATGACATTTTTTTTTTCTTAATTTGAAAATAGATATTTATGATTCTAGATTTTTAGTTACAACATGTTTTGTTTATTAAACACAAGTTTGAAAAGTAGTAAAATGTTCTACATGACTAATGTATTAATCAAAATAGTTTATCATATTGAGTTTTTTTTTTTTTTTTTTTTTCAAATGAACCTTATTTTTTAAAAAATTGATCTTAAATTTTTTTCAATTTTTAATATGGTCATTTTAATAGATTTACGGACAATTTTTTCAGAAAACCCCTTAAGTTTTTCCAAGAAAATTCCGAAACTGCTTCTTTTTTTTTTTTTTTTTTTTAAAAAAAAAACCCTTCACATTTCCCAAATTATTTGGAATCTAGTTTCAGCTTTCAATTTCATGTTTTCTCCGATTAACAATATTCAAACTTGGTTTGATCCATAATAATATCATTATATTCTTTTTAGACTCGCTATTTATTTCTATTTAAACCAATTTCTTTTAGTTTTGACTCATAATCTCGTGTTCTTCCTTTTTTTTCATACTGTTCTTAATGGTTTTCAACATTAGAATTTGAATCAAACATTTAATTTTTTTTCGAAACAAAGAGAAATGTTACTTTAACCGGTTATTATTAGCAAAATGCATACCAGAATCTATTTTGCAACGAAATGCATATCAAAATCTATTTTGCATGATGCTTAGAGATTGTAGTAGATGAAGAACAACGGTCTAAATTGGATTGATATTTTATATTGTTTTATGAATCAAGCAGAAAGATGATTTTCAAACACCAATCCATGTTTAGTGTAACGACCCGTTTCCGGTATGTTAATTCCTTGGTAATTGTTGTAAGTTTTGCAAGAGGAACTCGGCGAGTTCATAGCCTGACTCGCCGAGTAGGGTCGCGGCTGCGAGCACGCGTGAGCTGGGGACTCGGCGAGTCCATCCGTCTGGGTGAAACCCTAAATCCCCGGGTTGCCCACTATTTAAACCACCTTATAGCCCCATTCTCGCCTCCCTCACCCTGAGAACACAGTGAGAAAACCCTAATCCTCCCTTGAGAGCTTATAAGTGATTTGGTGCCATTTTGTGAAGGTGTGAAGAAGGAGAAGAAGAAAGAAGCAAGGAAACGAGTTGTAGTGCAAAGATCCAAGGGCAAATCTGAGTTTATTGAGGTATTTTCGGAGTTCCCTTCTTGTTATATGCTTTAAACTTCCATTAGAGCTCTTCTAAGAGCTATTTGATGTTTGTTCCAAGCCTTATGTTTGCATGAATGTCTTAATAAGTCGAAATACCTTTGGATCTGGATGTTGGGGTGTTGTAGAGCCCAGATCTACTGTCTTTTTGAGTTACTTTGCATATTAATCATAGATCTACCCATTTTATGCATCTTTTAGCCTTATTTCCCTTATTCATGAGGTTGTGCACGTAAAGTTGGAAACTTTACGTGGTAAATCAACTTATTGGACTCAGATCTATCAATTGTATGTGTTGGATTCAAACAAAATCAAGTAAAAATCAGTTGCATGGCGGCAACTCGGCGAGTCGGGAAGAACGACTCGGCGAGTTGGGTCGCGAGTTCCCCAGTCCTTCATTTTGATCAGTGTCGAGTGAATCCAGTGAGTTAGAGAGTGGACTCAGCGAGTTGAGGGTAGACTCAGTGATGGAGGGACTCGGCGAGTTGTTCATACAACTCGGCGAGTCCAAGGCAATCTTCTTAGGATCATGAACAACTCGTCGAGTTTGTTCATACGGCTCGGCGAGTCGGATGAAGATTGTCTGAGTTCTTGGATCAAGAGGGTACTCGTCGAGTCGATGCCACACTCGACGAGTAGCAGCGTGTAGAACTGAGAAGTGAGAGTAGGACTCGGCGAGTTGGGTGGCCCAACTCGGCGAGTCAGCCCAAAGTAAGTTGACTTTGACCAAGGGTAAAAGAGTCATTTTACCCCCAAGTGCAGTGTTTAGTATTTGATTGAGTGTGTTCATGGGCTTGTAGCTGAGGGGATTCAGGAGCAGCAGCCGGTAGCTTTCAGAGACACACACTCAGCAGCCAGCTTACGAGGTGAGTTTCCTTCCAGTAGGGACGGGTCTAAGGCCACAATGCCGGCCCGTCCAGTTAGCAGTAGTTTCCGGACTTGATCCGATGCAGAAGTTAGTATGTTTGATGCCTTCGTGGCTCAGACAGGATTTGTGAGCTATATTTTGTGTGTTATGTATTATGTGTTCCGGGCTACGGCCCGATGTAGTATGTAGTATACGTGTTCATGCTAGTTGTTATGATATGCTATGCTATGTTCAGTCCCGGACTTCGGTTCGATGCAGTCAGTTCCGGACTTCGGTCCGATGCAGTTAGTTCCGGACTTTGGTCCGATGCAGGGGACAAGGTCCCAGTCAGTTCCGGACTTCGGTCCGATGCAGTTAGTTCCGGACCTTGGTCCGATGCAGGGGACAAGGTCCCAGTTAGTTCCGGACTTCGGTCCGATGCAGTTTCCGGGCTTCGTCCCGATGCAGTGGGCAAGGCCCGATATGTGTTTATATGATATTGCTATTGTATGGTATGTGGTATTTTGGGGGAGCTCACTAAGCTTCGTGCTTACAGTTTCAGTTTTGGTTTCAGGTACTTCCACAAGCAAAGGGAAGAGCTCGGGATGACGGCATCGCACACACCCCCGCCTCAGCTTTAGCCTGGGATTGATTTAGTTGTTTGATTTGATGTAGTATGATACAGTTTTCCGCACAGTATTTTATTATGTTTTGGAGGACATCACGCATGGTTTTATTATATGATGCTCTGATTACATTTTTGATTATATTAAAAACAAAAATTTTTTGGGTCGTTTCAAGTTGGTATCAGAGCCCTAGTTTGAGGGATTCGGATACACTTCCGGGTGTATCTGAACTCAAACTAAGGGAAATGAAAGATTTTATAAAAACGTTTTATAAAAAGAATTTTGAAAGTATTTAGAAAGGAAGAATTTTTTTTAAACAAGATAGAGGTGTGTGCATGCGGTCAGCCGAGCTCAAGTAAGTACTCCCAAATTACCCATACAAGTTATTTGTTCAATTTCAGTTTTAGTAGAACAGCATGCTGGTATAGGACTAAGGATTTAGGAGAATGCCTTATGTGCCTGCTTATGTGTTACAGCTTTATGAGTATTGCATGCTAGTACTGAGTAGACAGCAGTAGGATAGCCTGATTAGGTTATGCCTGATAGCAGGAGCTTAGCATCTTATGCTAGATCAGTTTCTCGTTTTGAGAATAGTTTTGCCTAAGTATGTTCCCTTATTCCGAATGTTGCTTGCTTCGTGCTTTGTGGGAGTTCTGAGTGATGGAAGTTAACCATTAAGTGAATACGTTACACCATATGTGATCAGGGTTAAATAATCCCAGAGTGTTGGAACTGGCCCTATTGTGCAGCTCTTGTTTGAGTCCAACCGTTATAGGGACGGGTCTTTTACTTGAAGGATTATCTGATCTTCGTCACATGAGATGGTGTTCAGGTGATGGTTAATTAGCATTATAAGGAGACCTGCAGCAGCTGAGGACTAGTTGAGTTGAGTCTAAGGTTTCCCTGGGGCAAGCCTAGGATGAGAGTAGCAGAGATCAGTAGTAGTAGAAGTGACTTGGTGGAGTCAGGGCAGTTCTTGAAGAAAGTACGGATAGATGTGGAAGGTAGTATGGGCCCGTACTACTGAAAGCAGAGGATCCGTACTCGAATTAAGAAAGGCTGAGACAAGACCAGGAAGCTAGTTGTAGTATCAATGATCCCTCAAGATATTTTTGTTTTCTAATGTAGTTGTGATGTGTTTCAGAATGGTGGTTCTGCGTTCGAGACCAGCAGCCGGCAGCGGAGGTGCCGGGGAGGGATCAGGTTCAGGATCGGGGGATGAGCGCATGGATGAGCAGACCCGAGAGTTCCTTTCTTCGGAGATTACGCGCATCATTATAGAGCAGACTCCTGTGATCTTCGGTTCGATCAAGGAGGGGATTCTAGAGCTGATGGATGAGAGATTGGGCACCTTCCGTGCCGAGGTGGCGGCCATGATGGGGTCGCGCACCCTTACTTTCAGGGAGTTCAGGGCATGTGGAGCTCCGGACTATCATGGGGCGCGAGACCCCATAGCGAGCAGCAGATGGTTGGCGGATGTGGCCAACGCCTTCCGCACTAGCAGATGTCCCGAGGGGGACAAGGTCAGATTGGCGTCCTGTCTTCTGAAGGACAGGGCACGAGATTGGTGGGAGGAGGTCGGGCATGCCATTGGGGATGATGCAGCATTGGACGCCATGACCTGGGCTGACTTCTCTACCAGGTTCAGGGCGGAGTTTGCACCGGTCATTGAGGTGCAACAGCTAGCTAGGGAGTTTCAGGACCTCACCCAGACTACAGAGACAGTGGCGGAGATCACCGCCAAGTTCAGGGAGAGGGCTCTTCTCGTTCCTCAGTATGTAGCTGATGAGGAAATGAAGAAGGCCCGTTATCATGAGATGTTGCAGAGCGATATCCGCCAGTTTGTGAGCCGGTCCAGCTGTAAAACGCTGGAAGATATGATTGCTAGAGCTCGGGAGAGGGAGATTGATCTTGAGATGGAGAAGAAGAGGAAACCGGAGGCGGTTTCGGGTTCAGGCGGTTCGGGCAAAAAGCCCAAGGTTTCGGATCACAGATCTAGGAGTCAGCAGAGCCACGGTCGATGTGGCAAGTGTGGGAGATTGCACGAGGGAGCGTGCAAGGCAGGGAGTTCCGGCTGCTACAAGTGCGGTCGGATTGGGCATTTGAGCAGGGATTGTACGGCCCCTGCTACTGCCGTCGCAGCATCAGATCTGATTTGCTTTCAGTGCAATCAGAGGGGACATAAAAAGTCCCAGTGTCCGAGTTTAGCTTCAGCAGGGAAGGTGGCTGCACCTGCCCCTGCTACCTTGAGGATTACAGATGGCCGGCAGGGCCGAGCTGATACGCCAGTGGCGAAGAGTAGGGCGTTTCAGATGACAGCAGAGGAGGCGCGAGCGACTCCTGATGTGGTGACGGGTATGTATCTTCCCTTTTATCTCTTTATTATTATTGATTAAATGTTGCTTATGATTGTATGTTTTATTCAGGGTCGTTCTCTGTGAACGGCATTTCTGCTTTGGTATTATTCGATTCGGGGGCTACCCGATCATTCGTATCTCTTGCGCTTAGCAAGAGGTTTAGTAGAGCTCCAGGGGAGCTGGATTGTCCATTAGAGGTTGAGATAGCGGATGATAGGACCGTGAGGGTCGGCAGAGTGCACAGAGGGTGTTCTCTTCAGTTATTTGATGAGCAGTTTTTAGTAGATCTGGTACCTATTCCCCTGCGAGGGAATAAGGTTATTGTGGGTATGGATTGGCTAAGCTCCAATGGGGCGGTGATTGATTGCGAGCTTCAGCTAGTGAGGGTTCGCACTCCCAGTGGGGGAGAGTTGGTGATTCAGGGCGAGAGGCCACAGCGAGGACCGACCTTTTGTTCCGCCGCAAGGGCGAGGCGCTATGTTCAGCAGGGTTGCGCCGGTTTTGTAGCCTACGTTTTGGATGCCCGGGAGAAGGGCAAGTCGACAGTGGATGATGTTCCTATTGTTCGAGACTACCCGGACGTGTTTCCTGAGGATTTGCCGGGGATACCTCCTGAGAGACAGGTTGAGTTCAGGATCGACCTCGTCCCTGGTGCGGCTCCGATAGCCAAGGCACCGTATCGACTAGCTCCCCCTGAGATGCAGGAGTTGTCTACACAGTTGCAGGAGCTGTTAGACAAGGGTTTCATTCGGCCGAGCAGCTCGCCTTGGGGAGCGCCGATCCTGTTTGTGAGAAAGAAGGATGGGTCGCATCGTATGTGTATTGATTATCGGGAGTTGAATAAGGTAACGGTGAAGAACCGTTACCCACTCCCGAGGATAGATGATTTGTTTGATCAGCTTCAGGGAGCGTCTTGGTTCTCCAAGATTGATCTACGCTCCGGATATCATCAGATGCGGGTTAGAGATGAGGATGTTCAGAAGACTGCTTTCAGGACCAGGTATGGTCATTACGAGTTTGTGGTGATGCCATTTGGGCTCACCAATGCTCCAGCCACATTCATGGATCTCATGAACCGCATGTGTAGACCGATGCTGGATCGGTCGGTGATAGTGTTCATAGATGACATCTTGGTATATTCCAAGACGCAGGAGCAGCACGAGGAGCACCTGCGGGAGGTGCTGGAGGTTTTGAGGAGGGAGAGACTTTTCGCAAAGTTCTCCAAATGTGAGTTTTGGTTGCGCGAGGTGCAGTTCCTTGGTCACCTCGTCAACCAGAAGAGTATTCTGGTAGATCCGGCCAAGATAGAGGCCGTCATGCAGTGGGAGGTCCCGAAGTCTCCATCTGAGATTCGGAGCTTCCTAGGGTTGGCAGGGTATTATCGGAGATTTATTCAGGATTTCTCCAAGATAGCAGTGCCGCTCACCCGACTGACCAAGAAGTCGGTGATATTTCGTTGGGGTCCGGAGCAGCAGACAGCATTCGAGACCCTCAGGCAGAGATTGTGCGAGGCTCCGATCCTTACCTTGCCAGAGGGAGTAGAGGACCTTGTAGTCTATTGTGATGCCTCGATCACAGGTTTGGGAGCAGTTCTGATGCAACGAGGCCATGTGATAGCTTATGCCTCGAGACAATTGAAGCCTCACGAGGCTAATTATCCTACCCATGATTTGGAGCTGGGGGCAGTTGTGTTTGCCCTCAAGATTTGGAGACACTACCTTTATGGGGTCCGTTGTACTATATACACGGATCACAAGAGTTTGAGATATCTTATGGATCAGCCGAGTTTGAACATGAGGCAGAGGAGGTGGTTGGACGTGCTGAAGGACTATGACTGTGAGATCCTTTATCATCCAGGGAAGGCCAACGTGGTGGCCGACGCCCTAAGCCGCAAGGTGTCGGCGGCCCCTATCAGGGATCTGTGTATGAGGATGACAGTGATCACTCCACTGTTGGAGCGGATCAAGGAGGCTCAGATGGAGGGCCTCAAGGAGGAGAGGCAGAAGTGTGAGAGGATAGTAGGTCGAGTAGCTTCATTTGATTACGACAGTCGGGGTTTGTTGACACTTCATGGTAGGGTAGGGGTACCGTACTGGGGTGGGGTACGGCAGGTATTGATGGACGAGGCTCATAAGTCTCGATTTTCTATCCACCCAGGAGCGACAAAGATGTACCGAGATCTTCGACCCGATTATTGGTGGCCCTGCATGAAGCGGGACGTCGCCTGGTACGTCGAGAGATGCCTGACCTGCCGGAAGGTCAAGGCGGAGCACCAGAGGCCTCACGGCAGGATGCAGCCGTTAGACATTCCCGTGTGGAAATGGGAGGACATTACCATGGATTTTGTCACCAAGCTTCCCCGGACCGCACGTGGAGTGGACTCGATATGGGTAGTAGTGGATCGATTGACGAAGAGTGCCCATTTTATCCCGATCCAGGAGAGTATATCGGCGGAGAAGTTAGCCGATATCTATGTGCGTGAGATCGTGGCACGTCATGGAGTGCCGGTATTAGTGGTGTCTGACCGAGATGTCCGTTTCACATCCAGATTTTGGAAGCGGTTCCACGACGAGATGGGTACTCGTCTCCATTTCAGCACCGCTTTCCACCCTCAGACAGATGGGCAGAGCAAGAGGACGATTCAGACTCTCGAGGACATGCTTAGGGCATGTGTCCTAGATTTCGGTGGCAGTTGGGATACGTATCTTCCGTTAGCGGAATTCTCGTATAACAACAGTTATCATGCGAGCATTGATCGACCTCCCTTTGAGATGTTGTATGGGAGGAAGTGTAGGACCCCGATTTGTTGGGGCGAGGTCGGTCAGCGAGTCATTGGGAGCACAGAGGTGGTGCTCAAGAAGACTGAGTTGATCCAACAGGTCCGTAGTAGACTGCAAACTGCTCAGAGTCGGCAGAAGAGCTACGCCGATAGGAGGCGTTCGGATTTGGAGTTCCAGGTGGGAGATATGGTCCTTCTGAAAGTCTCACCTTGGAAGGGTGTCATCAGGTTCCGGAAGAGGGGCAAGTTGGGCCCCAGATTTATTGGTCCTTTCAGGGTTTTGGCCCGGGTGGGTCGGGTTGCTTATCGGTTAGATCTTCCTGGGGAGCTTAGTCAGATCCACAACACTTTCCATGTGTCTCAGTTGAGAAAGTGTCTGGTGGATGAGTCAGCAGTCGTTCCCCTAGAGGATATTCAGGTTGATAGCAGCCTGAATTATATTGAGAGACCGGTCGCAATTCTGGACCGGAAGACCAAGGCCTTGAGGAACAAGGAAATTCAGTTAGTAAAGATGCAGTGGCAGCACCGGAAGGGGTCCGAGTGGACGTGGGAGGCTGAGGAGGAAATGAGAGAGCACTACCCAGAGTTATTTGCAGATCCAGCCGTAGCAGACTTCGAGGACGAAGTCTGAGACAAGTGGGGGAGAATTGTAACGACCCGTTTCCGGTATGTTAATTCCTTGGTAATTGTTGTAAGTTTTGCAAGAGGAACTCGGCGAGTTCATAGCCTGACTCGCCGAGTAGGGTCGCGGCTGCGAGCACGCGTGAGCTGGGGACTCGGCGAGTCCATATCCTGGACTCGGCGAGTCCATCCGTCTGGGTGAAACCCTAAATCCCCGGGTTGCCCACTATTTAAACCACCTTATAGCCCCATTCTCGCCTCCCTCACCCTGAGAACACAGTGAGAAAACCCTAATCCTCCCTTGAGAGCTTATAAGTGATTTGGTGCCATTTTGTGAAGGTGTGAAGAAGGAGAAGAAGAAAGAAGCAAGGAAACGAGTTGTAGTGCAAAGATCCAAGGGCAAATCTGAGTTTATTGAGGTATTTTCGGAGTTCCCTTCTTGTTATATGCTTTAAACTTCCATCAGAGCTCTTCTAAGAGCTATTTGATGTTTGTTCCAAGCCTTATGTTTGCATGAATGTCTTAATAAGTCGAAATACCTTTGGATCTGGATGTTGGGGTGTTGTAGAGCCCAGATCTACTGTCTTTTTGAGTTACTTTGCATATTAATCATAGATCTACCCATTTTATGCATCTTTTAGCCTTATTTCCCTTATTCATGAGGTTGTGCACGTAAAGTTGGAAACTTTACGTGGTAAATCAACTTATTGGACTCAGATCTATCAATTGTATGTGTTGGATTCAAACAAAATCGAGTAAAAATCAGTTGCATGGCGGCAACTCGGCGAGTCGGGAAGAACGACTCGGCGAGTTGGGTCGCGAGTTCCCCAGTCCTTCATTTTGATCAGTGTCGAGTGAATCCAGTGAGTTAGAGAGTGGACTCAGCGAGTTGAGGGTAGACTCAGTGATGGAGGGACTCGGCGAGTTGTTCATACAACTCGGCGAGTCCAAGGCAATCTTCTTAGGATCATGAACAACTCGTCGAGTTTGTTCATACGGCTCGGCGAGTCGGATGAAGATTGTCTGAGTTCTTGGATCAAGAGGGTACTCGTCGAGTCGATGCCACACTCGACGAGTAGCAGCGTGTAGAACTGAGAAGTGAGAGTAGGACTCGGCGAGTTGGGTGGCCCAACTCGGCGAGTCAGCCCAAAGTAAGTTGACTTTGACCAAGGGTAAAAGAGTCATTTTACCCCCAAGTGCAGTGTTTAGTATTTGATTGAGTGTGTTCATGGGCTTGTAGCTGAGGGGATTCAGGAGCAGCAGCCGGTAGCTTTCAGAGACACACACTCAGCAGCCAGCTTACGAGGTGAGTTTCCTTCCAGTAGGGACGGGTCTAAGGCCACAATGCCGGCCCGTCCAGTTAGCAGTAGTTTCCGGACTTGATCTGATGCAGAAGTTAGTATGTTTGATGCCTTCGTGGCTCAGACAGGATTTGTGAGCTATATTTTGTGTGTTATGTATTATGTGTTCCGGGCTACGGCCCGATGTAGTATGTAGTATACGTGTTCATGCTAGTTGTTATGATATGCTATGCTATGTTCAGTCCCGGACTTCGGTTCGATGCAGTCAGTTCCGAACTTCGGTCCGATGCAGTTAGTTCCGGACTTTGGTCCGATGCAGGGGACAAGGTCCCAGTCAGTTCCGGACTTCGGTCCGATGCAGTTAGTTCCGGACCTTGGTCCGATGCAGGGGACAAGGTCCCAGTCAGTTCCGGACTTCGGTCCGATGCAGTTTCCGGGCTTCGTCCCGATGCAGTGGGCAAGGCCCGATATGTGTTTATATGATATTGCTATTGTATGGTATGTGGTATTTTGGGGGAGCTCACTAAGCTTCGTGCTTACAGTTTCAGTTTTGGTTTCAGGTACTTCCACAAGCAAAGGGAAGAGCTCGGGATGACGGCATCGCACACACCCCCGCCTCAGCTTTAGCCTGGGATTGATTTAGTTGTTTGATTTGATGTAGTATGATACAGTTTTCCGCACAGTATTTTATTATGTTTTGGAGGACATCACGCATGGTTTTATTATATGATGCTCTGATTACAGTTTTGATTATATTAAAAACAAAAAATTTTTGAGTCGTATTTTTGGGTCGTTTCATTTAGAATCTAATCTAAGCTTTCATGTTTTCCTTGTTAGAAACATTATCAAAACATACTAGACAAATGTTCTTCATCTTTTGCTACAATCTTTGAGCATCATGCAAATAGATTTTGATATACATTTTGCCAACAATAATTTGACACAATATATTTCTCTTTGTTTTAAACAAAAAATCAAATATTTCCTTCAGATTTTAATGTTAAACTACAAAAATCATAAACAACAACAAAACATGAGAATTATGTGTTGAAATTAAAATGTTGGTTCAATATAAAAAGTTTGTCAAATGCGAATGTTTTTTCGAGAAAAAAATAGAGGGTTTTTCCAAAAAATGTCTAAAACAGAAAATTCTACTATTAAACATGCTACAAGGGCCACATCGAAAAAATGAAAATGCAATGTTTTATTTGGATATAAAAAGTTAAAGTTTAATCTGGAAAAAAAATCGATATCTAAGGTATTTTATAATATTAACCGTAATCTAAATCCTTAAAATTTACATTGAAAACCCCTTAAGAAAATCCAAATACAATGTTTTATGTTATTGTTGCCTTCATTTTATTTTTAATTAGCATATATATACTTGTTTCCGGTCTACCGATGTAATTTAATCTAAGGGATTCTAACATAGATATGTATACTCAAATTTGTTCTTAAACCCTAAACTCTAAAGTGTTAGATTGTGTAAAGTTGATATTTATATCGTTTTAACACTTTATAAGAAATTATAAACATTTTTGTTGTTCATCATATTTAATTCGTTCTCGGCAATCTTGTACCTTTTTGATAGGTTGCAGACACCCTTTTATATATACCAAGAACACGTTTGTTAATTGTGTTGTCCTCAAACGAAAAAGAAAAAACTATACACAAGTCAAAATGAGTTGACCGTGTCACAAATCATCAAAAAAATGTATTTTTCGTGTGTACGTTTATAAACAAATTGAATTATTATTGAGAATAAAGTTTTCTTAATCATAATGTACATTTAAATTGTTAAAAGGGATACAGACAACAACGATCAATATAAATGTCACTATAGTTCTATCTAACGATTTTTTTTTTAATTACCAATTTACCAAAATGATCATTGATACGAAAATAAACATTTCGAAATAGCATTCTAGATTTCAAACTCCACAACATTCAAGACTTTTGAACAATAATTTTTTTTTCTTTATTTTTCGTTGTAAATGTTTAAGAATGTTATTTAATGGTGTATGTACATTAATGGATCCACCTTTAAATATATTTAAATACGTTATTTGTTTTTTGCTGTTGTAAATGTTGAAGAGCATTTCAAACATCATACAAGTCTAAAATCTCGTATATGTCTAACAATCTTGTATGTTGTTATTGCTAAAATAATCGAAAGAAAGATATCAACATTTAAAAATCTACCAATACTCAACTCGCACTACTATTCAAGAATCAAATACATAATGATAAATGGTTCAATGTTCAAAAGGAATAATACATAGATGTAGTCTATGATAACAACAAAGTCTAGCACTTAGTTGATTTTTTTCTTAGCAACATGGTTGTTAGATTACAATGGATATGTTTAAGTTTAAGAATTATATGGGAAATACAATTAATGCTTGTGACGATCAACCCAACTCGATCCTTTTACCTAAAGTAATGACTTTGAAGATTTTTCTTCCTCTAATGCAACAAGCAAAGTACACATCTAAATGTCTAATTCCATATTTGCATAATAAATATTATCCAACATGATAAGACTATTTTTCATAATACATTATTTAACGGTCACCTTAGTGAGGACGTATTTGTAGATGCACCAAAATGTTTTTAAAGTCTAGGCATCGTAATGAAATGTACGAGCTTCATCCGAAGTAACCATTCAAGAACATAAATCTTTACTTATGAGAAGATCAAACCAATTGGCCTTGCACAAAATGAAGATGAATTCATGCATCATTAGGGCTAGTTGAAGCATTGTCATCTTATATGATCTTGCGTGTAGTTGACTAGACACATTGATAATGTGTAATAGCTAACTTATGATATAAACGAGTTGGTTGGGGATCCTTTTCAATTTGAAAGGGCGAGCGTTCAAGTCTCGTTAGTGACATATTTTTCGTTCCAAAAAAATTATATGCAATAACATTTCAACTTTGTAGAGCGTCGATATAGTTTTATAAAATCATATTGTTATAAGATTTAAGATTACAATGTGGGAATCCAAGACTATATAAGATTAACATTAACATAAGAGTCTACTCTAGCCTAACTACAAACATTGGTAAATCTTAAAATCAGTTCAAGATATAACGCATCTTATGATCTATGTGGATCATTTAGAATTTTCTCCCACTAAGCCTACCGCTAATTAGGGGTGTTCGTTTGGATAAGTCGGTTTGATCCAATCCAATCAGGTGAATCCAAATTGATTTCGGTTTTCAAAATGTGAATTCGAACTGTCCAAACTAAATTCAAATCCGATCCGAACCAATCAAATTACAATTCGGTTGGATCAGTTTTTACAACTCAATTTTCAAGAGACGGTGCATTTAAATAATTATATAACATGAATATTAGTGAACTTTAAACAAATATAAATTGTTTGGTTGAGAATTAAAAAATATAAACAACTATTAAAAAATGTATTATAATATAATATTTTATAGATAAAAAACTTTTGAAAAATATACATTGACGTATTTTATTGGATAATACTTTGGAATCTATTTAAAAATATGATTTAGCAAATTAATAAATAACTAAAAGATGTATATTTGAAACAAATATAGGTACATAAATAAATAATAAACTCTTATTCGGTTTTTTGGACTATTCGGTTTTAATTTTATAAACCGTAACCAATCTAATATCTAAAATAATAATTCGGTTTTGCTGAATATCGATCCGAAAATCCGAATATCCCAACCAAATAGTCCAATCCAAATTGTCCGATTGGAATTCGGTTTTATCCGAATAATGAACAACCCTACCGCTAATGACATGTTATATACTTTGCCCAATATTTAATAGATTCAAGGCATCGTTGGTTGAATATAGATAAGTCATATGCCACTCTTTTTCATGAAGAATATTTCAGTACTCAAGAAGGAATGAATACATATTCTCAGTTTACGTACATCTGGATGGTATTCATTTCAAATTCAAGTTATAGGCATGCTCATCATATTCTGAAAGAGTGTTCATTTCGACCAAACACTTCAACTACACGACTACTTGCTAACCCATATAATCATGGGTACTGAAGTCGAACTACTAAGTAACCCTTCACATGGGTGTGTTATTTTCTCTAATCCTAAATTAATAAGTGACAATTTTTGTGAATTTCCCCTCTTAAAAAAGTATTTTACAAGGATAAACAAAAGATGTTAATAGGTTTTAAAAAAAAGTTACGAAGTTTGGTTTTGGTCGACTTCACTAGCAGCAAAACTTGCGGAAAAACACCACCACTTTTAAACAATCTAACACGATATAAAAGTTATTTAACAAAGTCTAAAACATTTTACGTCCAAAACATTACTATTATATTTGGTGGTTGTTTTTTTTTTTTTCCGCTCTATTCACATTGTATCTGTCTGTATATAATCTTATCTTCACTTTAACTTATCTCATCTCTGATAGTGACTTGATTTGGGTCCCTTCAATTCAAGATTTGTAGCGACATTGGCATGTTTTTCCACCTAAAATAATTACAAATTAATTACTTAACACACTTGGAATACTTTCAGACAAGAGATTTAATAAACGAAAGTTTATTTGATTAAATTAAAAGTAAGGTACATTATTGTTGGTCCCTGTGAAATGACCATTTTGCCATCATCTGGGACCAAACCGGTGACAGCACTAAATAAACCATCTTTTGGGAAACTATCACTATCACAAATGACCACCCATTTTGCAAACTTACTAAAAATTTGATTAATTATTCATATTTTTCCAACTACTAATAAATATGAACAACTTGTCAAAAAAAAACTTATTCGCAAAAACCACATTCAAATATAGCAAATTTGTGGCGTCATAAATTCTTCATGAAGCAATTTCACAAAACGGATGATTATTTTGTGATGGTTTTTACAAGGGTTAATGTCATAAAAGGGTAACAAACTTTTTTTTTTTTTTTTTTTTTTTACAGAACACCAAAAGCCATTGCTTTAAAAAAGTAGCATAAAAGGCACGCACAAACTATTTGTTTTTGTTATTAAAATGATGATATTTTGTGAATATTCTTACAACAATGGCATTTATAAATTATAGCACCTCTAATTTTGGTCCATTTTAGTGATTAATTAACTAGCCTTCAAATAACTGTTAAAAAAACCCCAAAAGGTTTTGAAAAAGGATAGAAAATGATTTTGCATAAAAACAAAAAGATACACTACTTTTTTCTCCTTAGTTTGATAATAAAAGCCAAAGGAAAGCCTAAAAAAAGTGAGTAGAAGATGAATTAATTAATTACCAATGAGCCCTTTGAATTCTTTGAATAAAACCGCTTGTTTTTGGTTTTACATTGGGATTTTGCAACAATAACCCATCCATGGCAGCTGAAGAGCCCATATCAGTTACCGACTTAAGTGATTCAGACAATCGATTAAGTAAATTCATCAATGCAATCACTTCATTTCTTTGTAACTGAAGCTGCAATAAGCCAATAATAATAATACAGTTTCAAATAAAAAGAAACAATCAGTCTTTTTTATTTTTATTTAAAAAAAAAATTGAAAATAGGTTTATGAAATTAAAACTCACATGTTGATTTGGGTGTTTTTCACTGTCGACAGAAAATAGGATCTTTAATGCTGTTCCAAGACCAAGAACTTGAAGCTTTCCCCATAGACGACATTTTTCACACCCTACACAATCCATAAGAGCACTGCAAAATATGTACAAGTTTTTGGTTATAAACTGTTATTTTAGGTAAAGCACAGGGGCCAGAATTGTAATTTACTCTAAAAATATGGATATTTTTTGGCTGAAAGGAATAAGGTAGAGTTGAGAGTGAAACCTGATGTTTCTAAACTGTTTTTGTATCTGTTGTTTTAATTCTGGACCACTTTGCCCTTGCCATAATTTAGCCTCATCAAAAGGAAGAGGGCATGCAGCTTGTAATTTGGGATTGTGAATTAGCTGTCTAATCAATGAATGGGCTTTCAGATCCTCCAAATGGTTACCAGAGTCATACTCAGCTTCCTCTAAGTAAGGAGCAGCCTGTAATTTAACATATAAAAGACACAAAATATCATATAGATGAAACTTTGTCACATAAATAAGTAAAATTAACCCTAGAAAATTTTGATACTCTTACCTTTGTCACAGCTCTTAGAACAAAGAGGAAAGTGAAGTATAGATTCTGCACACGTTCTGGATGTTTCAAGACTCGATCATGCATCAATTCAAGATTTGCACCCCACTGAATCATGAACAAAAAAATACTATGAAATATATAATTCCCAATATCACATGATGGAAATGAATATATTTTCAGGAGAAAAAACCTGATTGGTGGTTTCATCAAGAAGATAATCAGCAGCTATGTGGATAGAAATTGAGGAATGAAGACCAGATATCAACTTGTACAACACTTTCTTCTCTTGACAACTTTCTCCAGATGAATCTACACAATGAAGAGATTCAAAAAGTCAATAGAAGGTAATTTTTGCAGTAATATTAACAATGGACTTACATTTTGGACAATTTTCTGAATATATAGCATCCCATATTCTTCTTGCTGAAGGACCTGTGTATCCTGTGTAACGTTCAGGGTTTAATTGCAGATTTACATATGTCATTTCATTATTATCAGTTTCATCATCATTAGTCCATGGATTATCTACTTCAGGCCAGCCTCTAAATACTTTAGTATCTAGTGTTCGATCAACAGCAGCTTCTGGCTTTCCTTCTTGACATATAAGATCATCTTTTGCAAGGCCATAGAGTAATGGTGGTCTTTTGAAAGGTTCAGGGAATTCATTTTCAGGACATTCACATACACTGCAATCACGGAGTCTGCACATGCCATCATCAGGCCAGAAAGGGCAATCACACCATAGCTTAACCTGTGAAAGATGTGTGAATACACATTAGGATCATCATTAGTCTTATAGAAAGAAGATAGATATGATTAGAAACAATACCTTAAAATATCTGAAGAAGGGAGTTGTAACAAGCTCTTGCAACAAGGGATGTAAAACAGCTTCGTTAACACTATCAACAGTCTCATAATCACAACAACAGTCCTCAACAATGCCTGTGTATTTATGAGAATCCTGCTCAATGAACAAGGGGGAAATATCAAATTAGTAATGCTTATCTAGATTCATATCCATGCAATTCCAATTATCTCTGAATTACCTAAATTTTCACCAGTAATTAGTTCAGAAGATTGATCGCTTACCATCGCATCTAATTGGACTCGAATACAGGTTCTAACCTAGCGTACATTGTCTAATCCTTGTTTAATAACTTTCAATTGCAGATATAAAGTGTTAACATCGAACCCAATCAAGAGCTATGAGTTCAACTACAAGCGACGATATAGAAGGAATTTAGGCATATATATAAATAAGACTAAGCAGTGTCTCGAGAAGCACAATCTTCTTCTAAGCGTTTGAATCTCAAGGATTTCCATCATTTCACATCGAGAAGCTTCAAATAAAATTACGTGAGAGAGAGAGAGAGAGGGAGGGAGAGAGAACCTCAGAACAACGGCAGGGAGAACGAAGAAAAGAGAATCTCCGAGAATGCAGCCATGGAGTTAGAGATGTAGCAAGTAAAACTGCTATCAAAGCTCCGACAACTTTCCACCTCCATATCATGTTCTTACCACCGCCATTAGTAAGTTTATTGCGTTTGATCTCTACCTCCACCATTAATTTCGCATACAACTCACCGATTTCACAAATTGTTAAGCCTCTGTCAATAAGAACCCTAATTTCTCCTTGAAAATTGATTTTGAGACCGGATCAAAATAAGTGTTTGGGTATTTATTATACAAGATGTGAAAGAGAAAGAAATCAAAGCTGTTTAGTTCAATTGATTTGAAACGCCGACTCCATTACTTCTACACACAGATTTGAAAGAAGGAAATCAGTTGGGAAGTTGCCAAGATGGCGGTCTAAACTAGAGAACAAACTCTATAAATTATATCTACTCGCCTTGGATACAATTGGATTACACGTGCAATTAAATATCTAGATATAATATTAATTGCTAAATTAAATAAGTAATAATCACAAAAATATTAAATTTGTTGATCATATTTAACAAATTCTTTTTATCAATAATGAAAATGATAATTGTGATTGTGAAATGCCAAAAAATAAGATGTTATTTTGAAAATTTAGGAGAGAAATACACCAAATAACAATAGGTAAATTGAGTTTATTTACTTGAGGTTAACTAAGTTCATTTACTTTATCTTTTGTGTATATGTAAAACACTGTTTAGCTTAAGTATTTCGCGTTTAATTAATATTCGTTTCAAATTTGATTTTATAATTTAAACTGTTGATTTATATAACGACGAAGCTAACTGCTGGACCATATCTATAATTTTTTTTTTTTAAAGTTTTGTGTGTATTGAATTATGAAAAAAAAATTATATATGAACTCGGTAAAACATGTTACAATCTATATAAACCCTCAATTTCCATGCACAAATCCTCAAGTAAAGTAATTTCTAAAAATACTTTGCAGAAGAATTACAAAATAAAGTAATCATGAAAATGCAATTTGGCAAAACTAAAAGCTATTATATAAAACATGCAGGTATTTTATGATACTTTTATAAATATAATTATATAAGTATGTAACAAAATCTCCTTTGTATTTGAGTGGAAAGCAAAAATTAAATACTTTTTTTTTTCTTTTATATAAATATGAGCTAATTTTATTTACTGAGTATCTTGAGCGCGTGAAAGACTAGGTTGGTTTGACTTCCCCGTTTATCCATCCATTGACGCGCGACAATGTAATACATGTGACGTAGCTCAACCAATAAGAGCAAACCGATTTTACAAAACCGAATGCACACGTCCCACAAGATTCCAACTCTTTTATTTTATTTTATTTTATTTATGGAAATTTTCTTTATTTTATTTATGGAAAATTTCTTACTTTGCCATTAAAGCTGAATCAAAACATATTGGTTTGAACAAATGTTAGATAATTTGTTGGAATAAATTGCGTTTCTTTTTTAATATTGATTTATCTTGTTTTTGTAGATTTTTGCTTAGTTGTTGAAAACTCTAGATTTCAACGTCACATAGCATGTCTAATGTGACGATATTTGGGAATACAACTTCTAGTAAGTGGTCGTTTTTCGATGTGTCATTACAGGGATAGACATATAAATACATAGTAGGTGTTGCACGGATGAATAAGTGTTGTCGATACATGAAAAATAGATAAATTAATCGAAAAATTTTCCACTACGGTCAGAAAAGTTAGAAGTTACCGGTGCCACACCGTGAACTCCTTAAAACCGTCCCTGCATGTCAATCAAAAGACTATTTTTTTGGGATGTGGTTATCAGTTTTTGTGTGTGCCGTTTTGAGTTTTTTGTATGTCTTACAATTTATTGTGTGTTGAAACTATATTGTTTAGAAGAGCTGATGTCGATACTTGTTGTATTTATAAATGACACATTGGGTATGCTAATTGTAAATATATTTGTTCTAACTGTTGTAGTGTTTGAGATAAGTTCATAATATCAATTGATTAGTGATTTAAATATTGATATCGATGTTTTAAATTTCAAGGGACGTTTTGTTTGTTTATGGAAGCAACATGTTTACTAGAAACCATCTTAATGTAGTAATATTGATATGGTATTAACGGACGAAAAGGTATGGATTTTCCATGGATAAGTTGTCTCTATTTTATTTGTTTTTCTATAGCTTTTTAAGCTTATTTTGTTTTTAATGATAATTTCAAGGGAACTATATCTCAGCTATCATAAAGAAAGCCTTAATTTGTAAGTTTGATGGAGTGTTGAAAGAGAAAACATGTATTTTTTTTTCTAATTTCTTTATTGTTGATAATTTTGCCCATTTGAAAAAAACACAGGCCGGTGTGTTTTTACTAAAAAAAAATATGACAGCACAGGAAAAACACAGGCCAGTGTCAAATCTTTTTGTTTTTTCAAGTTTGGGAGACATTATTTCAGGTGGGGAGGAATGTATAATGGGTAAGTAGGCTTTCCAAGAAAATTTACATACATTTGATGAAACAAGATATCACTACTTTTTAACACCATTATTCAATATATAATGCCATAAAGTTAACATTTTTTTTTACATCAAACGATCATTCTTTATTCATGTATTCTGAACAATTGTTACTAAAAACATACACAAAAACCACCAAACATTTACTTTGTGAGATAATTATTGAGATACAAAATGAAGTCGTAAATCTTGATTGGATCAACAAGAGACTTTGCTACACTTTCCTTTTCCGAACACCTTTTGGCCCATGAAACTAAAATCGGACACTCTTCTTCAATGCTAAATTTACCAAAAGTTTCCCATGTATAAAATCTACTATAAAATGGTATAAGTGATATATCAACGAACCCTAAATTGTCACCACCAAAAAAGGGTTTGTTTCCAAGTTCCCCTTCGACTAATTTCAAGATTCTTAGCACATCTTTCTTGCCACTCTCTTGTTCTTCCCCTTTGCATCTATATATCTTCTTGCTTGCTTCATATAGCTACAAAGCAAAAGTAAATCATATTAGTTCAAAGAGTAATTTTAATCATTATATGTAAGAAAATTTGAATTTAATCGAATAATAATTTAATAATAATGTAATAACTTAAAGGAGATACTATAACAGATGTAAATACTCAAGTAGAATCGAAGGAAGGAAGATGATTAGATAAATACCTCTTTGTCGATGAAATCAGCCCAAAATCGAGCTTGTGATCTCTCATATGGATCGGAAGGAAGGAACGAAGTTGATCGATCGCTCCAAACCTCGTCGATGTACTCCACTATGTTTAGTGATTCACATACGGATTTTCCATTATGAACGAGTACTGGAACTTTGTTATAAACAGGATTGATTGTAGAGAGAAGAGGGGATTTGTTGAACAGATCCTCTTCTTTGTATTCGTAAGGAATCCCCTTCTCTTCCAAAGCAATTTTGACTCTGCACCCAAAGGGGCTTGACCAGAAATTCACCAAAATGAGTTCCTCCTGCACCATGTCTGAAAGAACTTTGGGACGAATGGGGGTCAGTTGGGCTTTGGGTTATAAGGATGATCATATTTCACTTAGACCCCCTCGTATTATCATATTTTCACTTAGACCCCCTTGTATTATGACTTATATAGATCGATGTTCGTCCAAGTTTTCAACTTTTCACGGTGAATAAAACAATTTATAATCTTCTATCCTAATCTAATACTAATAAATAAAACCTATTTTTTGTCTCATTTCATTGATTTGAACACATGATATTTTAATAAATTTTTAGAATTTATTTATTTCCACATGTAATTTTCTGATTTGTTCAAGTATCACAACTTATTTGGATTACAATATTGAAATAAATAAATGTTTTCTTGAAATTTTTTTTATATATTTATAATATAATAAATGTCATAATTAATGAGAGCTCTAAAATTGATATTGATATTAAATTTAATGTTCAAATATTGATATTAAATTTTTATTTTTAATAAACTCGTGTAATACGCGGGTCATACACCTAGTCTATCCTAATAAATAAAAATGATTTTGACACATAATAAAATGATTTTGCCATATGTTTTTTTCTTCTTAATTTTGACACTTGTCATTTTTAGATTCTTTTGAATTATTTAATATCCACTTGTTATTTTTATATTTTTTTTCTTTTTTATTCAAATCCTACCTATTAATTGTCACCTCATATTAATTAACTTTATAAATATATTAATTAATGTAAATAATAACTTTTTATTTTTGAATTCCTCTTTCTATTAATATATTAATTAATGTATATGTATATTAATTAATATAGATAGTAATTTCCATTTGTGAATTCATATTAATAATTTTATTAGTATAGATTAATTAAAACCAAATTACATAAATAGTCAATGCGGTTTATCAAAATGTCACAAACTCAATCGTTACTTTTTTTTTTTTATGAACATGGTCTTTGTAGTTACCAAAACATCCTTTTAATAAATGGAGTTGATTTGTACACAACAAAATTTTTCCATACACAACAATTTATGCTTTAAAATGTTGTATGGTACAACCCTATTAAATATAAAATGTTGTGTACGGATAAAAACTGTTGTGTACGAATCACTTCCGTTTAATAAATTCGTGTAATACACGGGTTTTACACCTAGTGTATCCTAATAAATATAAATGATTTTGTCACATGTCCCATTCTTCTTAATTTTGACGCTTGTCATTTTTAGATTCTTTTGAATTATTTAATATTCATAGTTATTTTTATAGTTTTTTTTTTATTCAAATCTCACCTATTAATTGTCACCTCATATTAATTAACTTTATAAATATATTAATTAATGTATAATAACTTTTTATTTTTGAATTCATCTTTCTATTAATATATTAATTAATGTATATGTATATTAATTAATATAGATAGTAATTTCCATTTGTGAATTCATATTAATTAATTTTCTTAGTATTGATTAATTAAGACCAAATTACATAAATAGTCTATGCGGTTTACCAAAATGTCACAAACTCAATCATTACTTACTTTTTTTTTTATGAACATGGTCTTTGTGGTTACCAAAACATCCTTTTAATAAAGAGAGCTAATTTGTACACAATAAAATTTTTCCATACACAACAATTTATGCTTTAAAATGTTGTATTGTACAACCTTATTAAACATAAAATGTTGTGTACAAATCACTTCCCTTTAATAAATCTATGTAATACACGTGTTTTACACCTAATACTCTAATAAATGAAGGTTTTTTTTGTCACATGTCACCCTCTCATTCAATTTGCCAAATGTCATTTTGTGGTTATTTTGAAGTATTTTCTTTCCACATGTCATTTTATTAGTTTTTTATTTTATTAAATTTCACATAATATTTTAATGTAATAATTACAATAAATATTATAATAAATGGATATCAATTTCATTAATAAACTTACATTTTAATTTCAAGATTTCTAAGTTAAAGCTAATTAGTTTATTTTGTTTATTTATTTAAATTATTTGTTTACCTTTAAAATATAAAAAAAAACATTCTTTTTTTTAACAACAAGAATTTGATAGAAAACAAGCTAGCAAGAATTTTATAAAAAAACATTATAATTATAATAATTTATTATTTTTCTTATTCTCTTATAAATTCAAAGTTACCAATATTTTGACATTTATATTTAACTTTTTTTTTTTAAAATTAACTCATGTAATATATGGGTCTCACAACTAGTATGATTATATTTTAAGCTAAAACCTATTTATAACACAGTTGAAATAATATCAAAAAATATATCTTTAATTTCAAATTTAGTTAGTTTAAACATTCTTATTAACTATTATGTTTAATTTTAAATTTAATTAATCATAAGAAATATTGCATAAGGAAATTGATGGGTTCTTTTGTTTTTGGTCTAAAATAACTATTTTATATTATTAGTTTGTTAAATCTAAAAGAAAAAGATGTAACTAAAAAATAAACAAAGTGAAACCCAATAATTGATAAATAAGTAATTCTATTTCAAAACCATTACATAATGAAACTTAGCAATACTTTGGTGCTTCATAGGTTAACAAATTTTGTTATTGACATCTAGTGTTGCAAAACTCGGTCTACTCAGCCCTCCACCGAGGCGAGTTATGTGAACTCGGCAAAAAAATTCGGATTAAGTCAAAATCGGTCAACCTCAGTCAAAATCTCTTTAACTCGGCCCTACTCGGTCAACAAAGTCAAACTCGGCCTACTCGGTCAAACTCGGTCAAAAGGTCAAAATTGTCATAAAAAGAAAAAAAAAAATTCAAGATTAATATGTATAATACACTTAATGATTTATTATTTAACACACATGTATCAAATTTTGTTATATATTTCAATCAAATTATGATTTTAACTTATGATTTTGACATAAATATTTCTATATGAATTACCGAATCCAAGTACTCCTGAGTACTCGCTACTCGGTAGTCGACCGAGCAGGCACCGAGTAGCGAGTTCTTCAACCTTGTTGACATCTCATGTTGACAAACATATGTCAATCCCATAAAGATGTATCTAAAAAAAAATTAAAATACGATGTTAATATGAGGTCATAGAACTTTTCCGTGAAATGATGCTATATTTGTCTTAATATTTACACTTGAAAAAAAGTAGTTTGTTAATTTTCCAACAAAATCGTTTCCTTGGTCAGAGGTCTATCAAACTAGGCAATAATGTTCGTCTTCATCACTTGAAAATTTTGTTTTGTTCAAACCATCAAAATGTAAATATAATTAGATCTAACATTTTGTAACATCCTGTTTCAGATCATCCGAGATCAGGGTTCGTGGGCTGCAACCCGGACATGAGGAAGTCTTGGAGTTACGATGAGTTGCTGGAAAAGTAGAGCATCTTGACACCTTTCTGAGGATATGAGATTCACTGGAAACGGAGTTATAGCGAGGATGTAATGGAAGTTTGAAGTTAAGGCAGAATAAGTCCTTTATTTGGAAAGGGTGGCAGCGGAGTACATTGGGCATATGTATGTGTACGCTTAGCGTACTCATGTGCGTGACTTTCAAGCGGAGCCACCTAGTACGCTGGGCGTACCAGAGGGTACGTTGGGCGTACTAGGCACATAAGGAAAACCCTAATTTGGAGGAGTGTCCCTCTATAAAGAATGAGATGGCCTCATTCCTAGCCACCATCCTCAGTCAATAAACCCTCTCAAACCCTAATCCTCGTTCTTGAGCTTGTGTGTGACCATTGTGAGCTTATAAGTGTTATTGTGGAATTTTTTGAGTGAAGAAGGAGCATGGAAGAGAATAGAGTTGGAGTCCAAGCTTTGGATCTGAGTTTTTATGTGGTTAGAGTATCATTTGGAGGTATAAAGCTCAAAGCTTTCCCATCCTTTTTGTTTGTGCATGATATGGTCCATTTTAGGGCTTTTGGTACCAAAGATTGAGGCTTTATGAGTTGTTGCACTCCATAGCTTAATATCTGTCCTTTTAAGTGTTTCTAGTGGTCAGGATCCATTAAAATGAGGTCTTGAACGTGAGAATCAACCCATGCATGAGATTTGAGCATTTTGAGTTAAAAGAATAAGATTTTTATGTGTTTGTGACTTTATCAGCCATGCAAAGGCTTAAAGTCACTAACTTTATGGAGTAAGAGATTATAGGGATTCCAGATCTGAGAAACGAGCTAAGGTCTTAACGGGTTAAGACCAAAGGAATGGACTAAAGCAAAACTGAGCGTACGCCCAGTGTAAGATCCAGTACACCCCACGTACTAGGTTGGTGTTCCTGATCAGTTTCATGCATGCGTGAGTACGCCGAGCGTACCAAGGGAGGTACACCCCTGTAACCTCACTTTGTACTTTTGGGCCTTGAGTGTTGGGCCTGGAGTTTGGGCTTGTTGTAATAGAGTCTTGGAGCAGAGAGATATTATATTGTGCTTTGGCCCTCGAGTTGGGCTTGCCTTTTTGACTGAGAATTGGGCCTTGGGAGAGCCCATCTATTATTAAGTCTTGGTGGGCCCAATGGGTTTTAGGTCATTGATGGGCTAATTAGTGGACTACCTTTAGACCTAATGAGTGAGAGTTTGGTCTTAGTTCCTGACTGGGATAATCGTGGGTTTGGCATAGAGTTAGTGGCCGGTGCGTAGCAGCAGCGTATATAGGAGTTGTTCATCATCCGAGGTGAGTCTTCTCATTATACTTTACCATGAGTGGTATTTTGTGTGACTGAGATGTCTTACATGCATATATGTGTATTGTGATATCCTACATTATTTCTTTATGACTTATGTTGTGTATTAATCAGAGTTTACAGAGTTATAACCGGAGGGTCCACAAAGTTAGGAATTGAGGGTCTATCAGAGTTGTGGGACTGGAGGGTCCCACTGAGACACATTGGCTAGAGGGTCTTATTGAGTTATAGCCTCGAGTGGCTGACGAGCTGTGTGTGATGTTTTGGGGAACTCACTAAGCTTCGTATGTGTTTCAGGTTCTTATCAAGATCACGGGAAGGCACCGACTTGATTGTACACACCTAAGAAAGAGTTATGTATGAGGATCTTGGATTATTAATTAAATAATTATGGAGATGTGTTTTGTAAATTAAAAAAATGGAGATTTTAAGAAATGTGTTATGAGAATTATGTGATTTATAAATGAAAATTTTGTTTGAAAATTTACGGTGTTACACATTTTAACTATTTTCCCATTTTAACATACCTTATGACAATATCTAACCTTCATATTATTTAAATATAAGAAGAGATGAAAGAAGAAAAATATACCATCATTTATCTAGTTGAGGGCTTTTAGGGATTTCCATCTGTGAAAAAAAAAAAACAGTCCCTTGAAAAAATGCAGCAACATAACAACTAGCACCACCAATTGGTTCTTATTAGATGAGAGAAATGAATTTATTAGTTGAGAGAAAGGAATTTTAGACATGGAAACAATTCGAAAGTAAGTGTTTTATTTTAGTTACTCTTATGAACTTCAAAAAACTAGAAAATACAACGTACTTTCATAATTCTAGATTTAGAAATTGGACTACTATGTTTTCTTATAAATTAAGCTACAGTTTCCGAAGATATTATTTTAAAGAAATGGTTAAATGGAAGAATTGCCTCTATTGCTCAAATGAGTGAAATAAGATGGCATTTCTTGTAAATTTCCCAACATAAAAATGGTTAAATCTACTAATTTTGACTATCATTTGGATATTAAAATAGCATAATACTTTCATGATATAAAAGAACAATAATACCTATAAAATAGTTTTCACAATAAAAAATCATCATTCATCAAAATGTAAGACGCGATGTACTTCAAAAAATCTACCTAATATTTATAGCACTAAACATTCCCTTGTATCGGGTACTGTTAAATTTATTAGAGTATAATGATGTGAAAATGATCAAAGATATCATTCACTTCATTTTAATAAAAAAGGAAAAATACAAAAAATCACAACTTACTTCATTTATATATATATATATATATATATATATATAATTGAAAGTACAATCTTATAATAGTATAAATTAGAGTAAACAAACAAGGATAAATAAATTTATATTTCTTACATTTAACTCGAAACAATTTAACTACAAACATAAGAACATACTTTTATTTAACAGCTGTCTTATTAATCATTCTTTACCCTAAGGGAATTTAAGTAATTCAACACATGAAAAAATAATTCCAGGATATAGAAAGAATCCTCCATTATGCTCATGTCCTTTTTGGTCAAGTGCTAATGAGTCCAAACAGCAAAAATATCCAATCAGATATAGCAATGTTCATTTTACTCAAATCACTAAAAAGCTAAAAAGAAAAGAGTCATGTTTAGTACAATGGTGTAACAAAAAATTATGAAAGTATGATGCTTTACCTTGTTTGCTACTATATTATTGATGTAGTCTTGCATTTTGTTGTGGTGTTCCTTGAATTTATGTAACATCCTCTTTCAGATCGTTTATGATTTAGGGTTTGTGGGCTGCAACCCGAGCATGAGGAAGCCTTGAGGCTGCGACGAGTTACTAGAAGCGTAGGGATTCTCGCCATCTTTCCGTGGATATTAGGTTCTTTGGAAACGGACCTATAACGAAGAATCTATGTTACTTTGAAGTTTTGGCAAGTTTAGTCCATATTGAGAAATGGGTGGCAAATGAGTACGCAGGGCGTAAGTACATGTGCACTCAATGTACTTATGTGCGTAGCATGGACGCGGAGACCAGCTAGTACGTTGGGCGTATCAGAGGGTATACTGGGCGTACCAGGCAGAGAATGTAAACCCTAATATTTTGAGGCGACTCTATTTAAGGAACATTATGACCTCATTTTCAACCACCATTTTCAGCCTCCAACTCCTCTCAAAAACCTGATCTCGTTTCCATGGATTGTGTGAGTGTGGTGGCTCATTTGAGTGCTTTTGGTGAAGCTCTTGGTGAAGAAGGAGTCTTAAAAGAGGATAGCTTGTGCTTCTAGCTTCTAAATCTAAGTTCTACCCTTGTTGATGCATCTTCCAGAGGTATAAAGTTTGAAACTTGCTCATTGTTGTGTTACTTCTTGTTTTGGGTCCATTTTTAGGTTTTTATGTCCCAAGATTGGAACTTTGTGAGTTTGATGAACTCTAAAGCAGATCTCTTGTCCTTTTAAGTGTATTGGGTTCCCTTAATTCATAAAAATGAGAACTTGATCATCTACACTTCTTCATGCATGTGTTAAGAGGATTTAAGAGAGTCTTAATGGTTATTTTGGACGTTGGATCCCATTATGACATGCAAACTGATAAAGTCAGGAGCTTGTAACGAAGCTTCCCTGAGGTTTGGATGCTTTGTGCTGAAGTGGTTAAGTCAAAAAAGGAGTTCCTAGACCTGAGTATTATGCCACGCGTAAGTCCTAGTACACCCCGCATACTGGTCTAGTTTCCTCGATCAGGATTTGTGTGTACGCTGACCATACCAAGGGAGGTACGCCCCGCGTAATCTCGTTGTGGGATTTTTGGGCTAAATCTCATATTGGGCCTTAAGTGTTGGGCATGGATTTTGGGGTTGTTGAATTGGAGATTTTGGAACAGAGGAATATATATGTCTTGGGCCCTTGTGTTGGGCTTGCCTATTTGGACTTAAGTTTAAGGGTTGGGCCTTAGGAGGGCCCATTTAGTATTGGGCCTTGGTGGGCCCAATGGGCTTGGGTTATTTATGGGACGGTTAGTGGACTATCTTTAAACCTAATGAGTGAGGGTTTGGTATTAGATCCTAATTGGGTTAATTGTAGGTTTGGCTTAGTGTTAGAGGCTGATGTGCAACAACAACATTTATAGGAGTTGTTCATCATTCGAGGTGAGTATTCTCACTATACTTACTTGAGTGGTAATCATTGTGTTGTTGGATAAGGTGTCTAAGTCCATAACTATGTTTGGTATGTACTTGACCTGAGAGTAGCATGGTCCATTTGGGTTATACTTCACCGGAACAATTTGTAGGATAAAATTTTGAGAAGAGGATAATTGTGATTTATTAATATGTTATAAGTTCTAATATATTAATATGAAATCATATTATTTAATTAGTACTGAGCAAGAATTAATTTGGAATTAATTTTGTGATCAAAAGAGACTAATTAAATATAAGGGGTTGATTTGGTAAATCATTCATTCTTATAAAGCGGGCTAATGATCCATAGTTCTTTATTTTGGGCTAAACCCATGTGGTGATCCATGGATACTCCATGGAGGTTTTAACCCATGGAGCATGAGGGATATGGAAGGTCATTAGGGTTTACATGGTGTAACCCTAGTAGTTGCCACACTATATAAGAGGCCCTAAGGCTACCAAATTTGGCACCTAAGTGATCTTAGAAGAGTGCTAGCCGATTTTGTGAAGCAAGGAATTCTCTCTCTAGTTCTTCCATTTGTTGGTGGTGATTTGTGATTCCACCTGAGGCATTCACACTACCGGTGCTAGGCTCTTAAAGCTTCAAGGTATCAACTACACTAAAAGGTATGTCATCTAACTAGAATTTTGTAGTATAGTTACTCCATTGTATGCTAGTTAGGATGATGCTTTGGAATTTTGAAAGTTTGCATGTATATTAGAGAAAACATAGATCCAAAGCATCTAGGGTTGCATGTACACCATAAGAGTGTTAGAATGCTCAAAACCCAACAGTGGTATCAGAGCCTAGGATTGTTTTCCAATATACTTGATGATACTTGCTTTCAAATGCTTGAAAATTGAATTTCTGCCTTCTGGACAGTGGACTCGCCGAGTCCACTGGGGAACTCGTCGAGTCCCCTCACAAATCTGACCAACTTGCCAAGTCAGTTCATGTACTCGACGATTTGGAGCTCCTGAGTGCAGATTTTCGAGTTTTAAGGCTGGAGTTGGACTAGGATCATTACCCTAAACTGTTTTTGAACTTATAAACCTGTTTTTGATGTGGTAATGATCATACTAATCCAATTTAAAAGATAATTGTGAAAGTTTCATGGTTTATATTAGTTTATATGATTAGGCTAATTACATGAAATTTGTATGATTTGAATTGTCTTGTTCATATGAGTTTGATTGTATCTTCTATGAATTAATTGATTATTGTATTAGTTAAATAATGTTTTAAATGATTTTAATGGACTCCATAACTTGTCCTTAAGTTATGGATGTTATGGAACATGAAAGGTTCTCTATTAAAGATGTCATTAAACTCATATGTTACGGACTTGAAGAATTTTGCTAAGTTTCAAAATTTGCCCTCAAGTTTAGGAATTTGTAAAGTCTCACTAAATGAAACTTTAATTCCAAGCCTTAGAATTTTAAAAGTTAAAATTCAACCCTTATACTTTATAGTATTATAAGTTTATATATATATATATATATATATATATATATATATATATATATATATATATATATATATATATATATATATATATATATAAGATCAAGTCAGTTTTACCGTTAGTAGGCCTCATTCACGAAGTCGGTCTATAAGGGGGGTATAAGGTTACTGCCTATATAATGGTGGTTTAATGGGTGTCCACTCTCACCCACCGCTTCCTTGACTGGTGGAGGGTCGTTAGCCGAATGGATAGGACAAAGACTATAAATCTCATTAAAAGTATAATGATAAATATTAAGTAACTATTTTTTTTTTATAAATTCCCAATCTTAGTTACTTTAGGAAAATCTGAAATTGATGCTAATCCATGAAATTACACTTTGCACCTTACCAAGTCGTTGATGGAGCGTGTATGGTTAACCGACACATTAACTTGGACTAGTGAGGGTGGAAAAGGGTAGCTTAATGTTTATCATAAGGTCAATAGAGTGTGTGTGGTTAACCGACACATTGATTAAGGTGATAATGGAGCATGGTTATTCATACCTTGTTTGTGATTCTCAGTATCCCAGTCACAAACCTGAAGGGCATAATCGAGATTTAAACATGCCATTGAATTGTTCAATGAATCTTAAAGGATCTAGGAGTTTCAAATCGAATTAAAACTTAATAACAATTTCATTTTCATGGTGAAAATTGGTAAATTGTCATTTACCTACCTTCAAATATTTTGCAAGTTGGATTACGACATCCCTCTTCCAAATTGTAAAAATATTGTGTTGGGTCCTAGCCTTAATATTTCATTTGGGTGTTTTATTAAGGACTCTTTATCTAAATCTAAACTTTGTATTTCTTTCTTTTCGGTTGTCTTCCAACACTGCTTCTGGATCAAACCCTACCGGCTCCTTCTCTCTCATGAACCTTTGTGGGAGAGTCATCTTTGATGGAACTAATTTCAATGCTTGGATTAAGAACATCAGGATGGTCACTCGCTAAGTGGACAAGGAATATGTCCTCGACAAGGATCTTAAGGAAATCGATGAGTCTGCTGCTACTCCTCAGGATATTATAGATTTTAGGGCACATGAGAAAGGTACCACCAAGGAAGCTTGTATCATGCTTGTCACCATGACTCCTAAACTCCAAAAGTCATATGAGGACTTCTACCCTTTTGAGATGCACCAGGACCTAATGGAAAGATACCATCAGAGTGCTCGTCAAGAGCAGTATGAAATCATCTACTCCATGATTACAACAAAGATGACGGATGGTGAACCCATCACGGGCCACTTGCAGAAAATGCAAAGGTTTGTGGACCATCAGCTCAAATTGAATGTGAACTTTGATGAGGAGCTGACTATAGATATTATTCTACACTCCTTACCTTCATGTTATGATCAGTTCCATATGACTTATCATATGAACAAGGAGGAAGTCACTATGAGCAAGCTTCAGGGCCTTTTGAGGACTGCCGAAAGTGGTCTCAAAGGTAAATATGTTATAACCACTCCTACTGCTAATGCCCTTGTTTTGGAAATTGGGCAAGGTAAAGGGAAGAAGAGGAAGGCTCCTTCCAAGAGCCACAAGGGAAAATGTCTTGATGGATCCTCTTCAAGTGGAACCAAAGGAGGTTCTGCTACTCCTTCGACCATCCCAAAAGAAGTAGAGCATTTCTACTGTCATGAAAAAGGGCACTAGAAGCGAAGTTGCTCCAAATACTTGTAGGATGTTAAGGATAGGAAGGTTAAACCCATCCATATAAGTATTTATACTATTCTATCTAGAAACTCATCACATACTAACTCTTGGGTGCTTGACATAAGTTGTGGATTTCACATTTGTTCTAATGTGTAGGGCCTAAAAAGAAGTAATGATGTGGAGCATGGGAAGATAAATTTGATCGTGGGGAATAGGAAAGTTTCATATGTCACCAAGATTGGAGTTTACTCTTTATTGCTTAGTAGTGGGTTAGAAATAGATTTGAAATTTTTTTGCTACTCGTCTGATATGGAGAGAAATATTATTTCCTTTTATGGTTTGTACAAACAAGGTTTCACATTTTCGTTTGATAATGAAACTGGTGCAATAAATGCTTATTATAATGGTGTTTTTTATTTTATAGCATTACCTTGTAATGGTGTATATGAAACTGCGATGGTTGTAGACAACTTAGGAAATAATGTGTTGCATATCGATTCTTCTAATGATTTGGATAAGGCATCCTTGTGGCATTGTTGTCTTGGACCTGTCAACAAGAAGCGCATAGGCCAACTCCAGAAGGTTGGAGTTTTGGAGTCATTCAACTTAAGGTCGGATGACACTTACGAGTCTTGTTTGCTTGGAAAAATGACTAAGTCACCCTTCACTGGTTCTTTTGAAAGGGGTGAGGGTTTGTTGGATCTTATACACATTGATGTATGTGGGCCCTTCATAACGCCACAAGGGATGCTAATCGCTTCTATGTGACTTTTACTGATGATTACAACAGATATGGCTACATCTACTTAATCAAGCATAATTCTGAAACCTTTGAGAAATTCAAAGAGTTTAAGCAAGAAGTGGAGAATTAGGTGGGCAGGAAGATAAAGATGCTCCGATCTGATCGAGGTGGTGAGTATCTTAGTATCGAGTTCCTAGACTATCTTAAGGAGTATGGAATTGTTTCACAGTTGAGTCCACCTAGGACACAACAGCTTAATGGTGTGGCTGATAGGCACAACTGAACCTTTTTGGACATGGTTTGCTCCATGATGAGTCGAGCTTCATTACCAATCTCATTATGGGGGTATGCCTTGGAGACTTCCGCCCATATCCTTAATCGAATCCCAACTAAAAAGGTTGCCAAAACACCTCACGAGATATGGAGAATGAAGGTTCCCTCATTAGCACACATCAAGGTTTGGGGTTGCGAGGCTTTCGTGAGGTGTGAGACTCATGAAAAGCTCGAAGCTCGGAGTGAGCGGTGTATTTTCATCGGCTACCCGCAAAATTCCTTTGGATATCTCTTCTATAGACCAATTGACAATGTTGTCTTTGTTGCCAGGAGAGCAGTCTTTCGTGAGAGAGAGCTCGTATGCCAAAGGGATAGTGGGAGGCAAGTTGACCTTGAAGAACTTCAAGAGTTGACCGATGAAGGAACCTCAAACACTAGCAGTCAACCTGAGGAGGAAACTCCTGTTGAGCCAATTGATGATTCTATACCTCTGAGGCGTTCCGATAGACTTAGAGTTCCACCTGAGTTTTATAGTTTCCATATTACTACAGAAGGTGATGCATTTATCAGTGATAGGACACTGGTAAATTTGGATGAACCTAACAACTACAAGGAAGCCATGGCAGGCCCCGAGTCTGCTAAATGGAAAGAGGCTATGGATAGCGAGATTCAGTCCATGTATGACAATCAAGTTTGGAACTTGGTTGACAATGTGCCGGGTCGTAAGACAGTCGGGTGCAAATGGATCTTCAAGAAGAAGACCGACATGGATGGGAAAGTACACACTTATAAGGCGCGATTAGTCGCGAAGGGCTTTACTCAAACTATGGGAGTTGACTATGATGAGACCTTCTCGCCAGTAGCGAAGATTAAGTCTATTAGGTTTAAGCTAGCCATTGCTACATTTCATGACTACGGAATATGGCAAATGGATGTCAAAACTGCTTTCCTTAATGGAAAGTTGGCTGAGGATGTTTACATGAGTCAGCCAGAGGGTTTTGTCGAGGCAAAGTACCCTAATAGAGTGTGTAAGCTTAAGAAATCCATTTATGGATTGAAACAAGCATCTCGCAAATGGAATCTTTGTTTCAATGAGAAAGTCAAAGAGTTTGGTTTTTCAAGAAGTGGGGATGAGTCCTATGTATATGTCAGAGCTAGTGGGAGTATAGTTAGCTTTTTGGTACTGTATGTAGATGACATACTACTCATAGGAAATGACATCCCAACCTTGCAGGAGTTGAAATCCTGGCTTTGGAAGTGTTTTGCTAGGAAGGACCTTGGAGAAGCTGCCTGTATCCTAGGGATAAGGATATTGATAGACATGAGTAAGAGAATAATTAGACTTAGTCATTGTACCTACTTGGACAAAGTGTTGAAGAGGTTCAACATGCATAATTTCAAGAAAAGTGACTTACCGATCCAACACAATGCCAGACTAAGCAAGGCTCAGTGTCCAAGTACAGAGACTGAGATAGCTGAGATGAGTCGATTACCATATGCTTCTGCCGTTGGCTCGATCATGTATGCTATGACTTGTACTCGCCCAGATGTGGCCTTTGCTTTGAGCATGGTCATCAGATATCAAGGGAATCCAGGCAAGGCTCACTGGATTGCTGTAAAGAATATTCTCAAGTACATGTGGAGGACTAAGGACTGGGTCCTTACAATAAGTGGGAGTGATGACTTGAGAGTGGTGGGGTATAGTGACGCCGGCTTTCAAAATGACAGAGATAATTTCCACTCTCATTCGGGCTGGGTGTTTACCCTCAATAGAGGATCAATTACTTGGAAAAGTTCCAAGCAGGAGACTGTAGCTAATTCAACGTGCAAATCAGAGTACATAGCAACAAGAGAAGCGACGAAGGAGGCGATATGGCTGAAGAACTTCATCGGAGACCTTGGAGTTGTACCAGCTATAAAGGAGCGTGTGGAGATTTTCTGTGACAGTGATAGTGCGGTTACCTTAGCCAAGGAACCCAGGGATCATGGTAGGTCCAGACACATCGACAGGAAATATCACTTCACAAGAAACAAGATAGAAGAAGGACTCCTCGTGGCAAAGAGGGTATCATCAGATGAGAACCAACAGATCCCCTCATGAAGGGACTGAGTAGGGTTAAGCATTTACATCATGTGAGGCGCATTGGGCTGAAGCATGATATTAGTTTTAATGATTATATAGCTTTCAAAACTTGTAATAGTTGAAATGTAATTGACATTTGATGCTTAAATAAAAGGTTCTTTTTATTTACTAGTATGGTACTGTCTTGTGTCAATCATTTACTATTGTTTCACTTTGCATGTTTTGACTCCGGAATAATTATATTATTCAAACTATCCATAGTTGATCATATGTTGGAAGTAGGTATTGAGTCAAGACTGTCATGAATTTGGACTGTAGATTTGTCTGAATTGTATTAGACATAGCAATGGTTGCTGCAACATGCATGAGTGCTCATAAGGTTTGAGTATTGGATTCAACCTGCACTTACTTATATCACTTCATGGAATTTATCTCGAGTGATCATGAGACGATAATATCATATAATCTTCAAACCTAGATATATGAGTTGTTGACTATAAGTTGGTTGTACATTGATAGTACGAAAACGCATCAGTAACTCGATGTTATAAAATGTGTTGTTGTCTATGTTTCAGTGAATAGTTAGTACAAGCATATACTATCAAAGTTTATATGTTCCTTTTAGTCCTTGGAGGATTAAAAGCAATATCTTGGGCCCCTCGATGATTTTGTTTTGACTTATGTGTTGGGCCCAGTCAGAACTAAATTGATGTGTTCGATTAAGCTCTATGTCAAGCGAATAAGAAATTGGGAAACAAACTGCTAGACAATAAGATTGACTGTGCTCCATGTGTTTGTCCGGCTGGTATATTGAGAACTGAGGAGTCTATGATCACTTATCTAAAATGGTACGTCTAAGTTCGACAAAGGCATTTAAGAGACACGATTGCTAGTAGGATCCTGAAGTTATACTTACAAATATAGTTATTAGACTTATCCAAGTGTGAGACTGTTGGATAAGGTGTCTAAGTCCATAACTATATTTGGTATGTACTTGACCCGAGAGTAGCATGGTCCATTTGGGTTGCACTTCACCGGGACAATTTGTAGGATGGAACTTTTGAGAAGATGATAATTGTGATTTATTAATATTATAAGGTCCTAGAAACGGATCTTACCAGTCATCAATCAATCAAACAATCAAAGAAACAAGAATTGGAGTAGAAGAAGATGAAGAAAAACAAGCTTGCACACACTTTATAACTGAAAAACATCGGGTACAACTTGTGTTTACTGTGACTGTGAAATCTAAGGCATCAACAACTACAAATGACCAAGACAAACCCTTTATATAGGGGACACGGGCCGTAAACACATGCTCAAGCCGTAAACTTTCCAAACACCCTAGAAATATACCAAATGACTCAAAAGACCTTTATACAAAGTAAAGCCTAGACCAAACCTCTAACTGAACCCTTCAATCTCCCCTTGGTTTGGGGATAGATTGAATTAATCTTTTTCGACAAGAAGCACATCTGATTTGCCCATTGCTTCGTTCTACATTCTCTTGTTGATAATATCAACAACCATATACATATACTCTTTAGCGGCCGGCTCAAAAATATTTTCTGCAACTTTGATTTGATGAAGATTCAATTGATGAATATCCCATTTGCCAAAATGAAGTAGATCCCTTTTGTCATACAGTCGAATGCATCCCTCTTTAAGTTTTATGACAACGGAGGATGTAGTTTCATCAAACACCCAGTAAAGCATGGACCGTAAAGATCCATCTGGATGATTCTGAAGTATAGGGATCTGTTTTACTTGATTGGTAGCAGGCCACATCACAGATCGAACAGGTTGATTGGTCTGGGGATCAAGTACACTTGGGTATAGTTTAATAATCGAATCTGCAGTCTTCATTGAAGGAAAACCCTTAAGCACTTGATCTTCCAAGAAATGCTTGAATTGTGTAGCCTTGGGATTTTGAGAGGGATTTGCAAAAGGAGCCTTTGATAATTCTGAAAGATCAACCCTGGTCCAGGAATGAAAGTCATGAGCATCTTTATATAGTTTTGAGTTGCCACTCTTCCGTCTTACGATCCACATGTTTAAAGTGTCGTGGAAGCCCCGTGAAGTAATCCCTGACCTATCACCATATACATCTGTAAAGCGTTTTTTTCAAGATATGTAACAATGATTTTAGGTTGATCCGGGCTCCTTTTGAACAAAAGTTGACCTTTCTCAGCTGCTTTGGCCAATCTGGCACGCTCCAGAGCTACAACATTGGGAGCTTGAACAAGTTCCACTTCAAAACGATCCACAATACGAGATGATTGAGCAGATGATGGAACAGAGGGATGAGCTTGAGTGTGCAGATGAATCCTTGACTCATCAACAGATGTCTTGAACTTGTCACCAAGTTCCTCTTCCAGCCTTTTCTTCAAATCAAAATGGCTTGAAGTGAGGAGATTAAAGTGAGTTTAGAGATCAGAAATCTATTTAGTCTTTAAGGTCCTGTCCTCTTCAAGATCAAAAACTTGAGTCTTTAGCTTGGCATTTTCATTCAAAAGATAAGTTACTTGTATGTCGAGCTCAATGTTCTTTTGATCAAGCACGTTTATTTTCTTCTGAAGCTCTACAATGGTGGGATTGTATTCTCCTGACTGAACTTCTCTAAAAGAAATTCCTTTAGCTCTGGGAGAAGGCACTAAGCCTTGTTCCTGAGCCAAATGCAGGGCGAGCCTCACAGAGGCAGCATCATGATCTGGATTGGGAGGAGAGAGTCATATAGGAATTAAACAGCCACCAACTTCAAATACGGTGGAAGGTCCTTGAGAAATAGGTTCAGATGAGACAATGGCAGGAGTGGTTAGTGGTGGTGTTGGAAGGCCTAAAGATAGATCTGGAATAAGAATTCCCTGTCTAGGATCGCGTCTTCTTCTCTTCAAGGGTGGCAGGATGGTCTGAGTTGTTGCATAATCACTTTCAATTGGCTCAGTAGCTAGAGGAACAGTAGCAAGGGGAGGAATCTCTAAAACTGTCTCCATTGGAATGGAAGTTTCAGCCATTTGTTTGGATGCATGAGGTGTTGTTTCAAGAACATCTTCGGTGTCTCGTATCTCCGTTGCTGGGTGAGCAACAAAATGGATATTGTCAAGGAACGAGTCAAGGTTTTCGTTCGACAAGAGGTCTTCATTGCTTCCAAAATTAAAAGGAATTGCATCCTTATCATAGGCAGAAAGATCAAGATCTTCGTAAAAATCATTCTTAGTCTTATTCTCTATAGCCCCTTCACTGTAATCACTTTGAACCGAAACTGATGTCAAGACATGTTCTTCTGCCACAAGAACATTAGGAGCTGTTGCTTCTTCTTTTTCTCTGTGATCTGACACAGAGATAACATCATCTTCTGAAATCACCCTCTCTGAAGGCGTAGGCTCAGAGGATACTTTGTCAGATGATCCGTGTGAGGACCAAGAGACTTCATATCTAGCGTTTCTCCTTCTTTGATCAGATCTGGGAACTATATATCAATAAACATCTGGATAAACCTGGAATACATCAAGAACGTGTCCCGTGTTGTTGCATTGATGTTCACCACGAATTCGGCCAAGATAAACTTTGAGAAATTGAAGTCTATCCCTGCAGCAAGTGATGCAATGGCTCTAGTGTTTCTCAGTGAGATCTCATCAGCACCAGACCTTCTGCCAGAAATGCAGCTCACAAAAACGTGAGCCAAAAATCTCCAGTACGGTGGTAGAAGCTTCTTCACGGTAGGAGGAAAGTTGCCTTCATAACCCATCTTTTTAAGAACCTTTTGGACGTCTTCAATCCCAATCTCAGTAGGAAAACCAAGTTGGTTATCAATCAACAAAGCTTATCTGATGAATTGTTCAGTTATTTCAATCTTGTATCCTCTCACACCTGCTTCAACAGTAACTGCTCCATCATTATCCCTTTTCACCTTGGCAGTCATCCAGAATTCCCTGATGATATTCTGATAAACGACAGGATTCACTGTGATAGCAGAAGCCAAACAACATTCCCTCAGCCCATGGATCATCGACTTGAACTCTCTGTATGCAACAGGAGGATCCGCCAGTACAATAGCCAAATTATGCATGTCTGCAAATTTCAGGTTAGCCATTTGATCTGCATTAAAACGGGCCAAGTAAGAAAATAGAGATATTTGAACAATTTAGATTTAAGTTTTTCTTATTTAATCAATTTAATTTTGGCCCCAAATTTTTTGACCAAAGGGAGTTTACGGTCAAACTGGGGTTTACGGCCGTAAACCCGTGACCGTAAGCTCATGGCCGGAAACGGAGTTTATGGCCGTAAGCTCCAACCGTAAGCTCCGAAAACCGATTATCTTCGATTGAAGCCCTAAAACCCGTAGATTTGATGAAATAAACACATTTTCACGGTCGATTTTAGCATACCTATGAGATTCACCAAACAATTTCAGAAAAAACGAGAATCTTTTTCCCGATATGAGAGAGAGTGGGAGGGGTTTACGACCGGATATTGAAAATGAGGAGTGGGACTTGATTTCGACTATAAACCCACCTTATATACCTTGTTCGATTTTTAGCTCTTATCCACACAGTGTAATGCACTGTCTAAATCCCAAAATTTTTAAAAATAACACCTTTTGAGGATTAAAAATTTAAAATTATTACTAACATAAAATGAAAATAAAAATAAAAATAAAAATAAAATAAAATAATTTCTAAAATTTAAGAATCTATTAAAAAATTTAGACAATTATAAAAATAAAATAAAAAAATAAAAAGTAAAATTAAAATAAAAGAAGATTAGACTTATCTCAACAAACACTGAACATAATTTTGTGACACTGGGATCAAAGTTGTTAGACAACCTTAATCCACTTGTCGGTACCTCTACCTTCATGTCTATATCTGGTCGATCGCCGATATTGTTGTCCACTTAAACACGAAAAATTTGTGATAAATTTGGACAAACTAGGAATGACAATATATTATGATCTTATGATCCTAAATATACTTCCTAAAGACCATTCATCTGACGACGAATAGGGATATTGTTGTCCACCTAAATTAAGCAGCGAGGTCTACAGACAACCTGTAAGTGTTCAATTTTTAATTGTACTAGAACATGTTTCCTGCTTCCTAATATGTTCCAGTAATGAAGGACTTCCAGAATACTCCTTACATCGGGTGAGCAGACAATTATTAAGAGAGAATATAGATTTAGAATGCATATGCTATACACCCAGGTTAGATCTCTTCCAATCACGCAGAGGGTGAAACATATGACTAACTGAAGTTCTCGAGGGTTAAAGAAGAAGAATGATGCATATACTGTGTACCGGGTCGGATTGTAAGTCACGCAAAGGAGACAGTATGAGGCTAACAGATAGAAAGAATTGCATAGATAGAAGATGCAGAGAGATAGAGTTGCATATGTTACAGACCAGGTGGGATTTCTCGATCACGCAGAGAAGGCAACATATGAATAACAAACAGAAAAAAGAAAATAATCTTCTACAGACCTAATTTATCGGAATTCCCCAGTCACCCCATCAATACCGGAATTAAGGACAAAGTCCGCACATCGAGGAAAATTTAATCCACAGTTCTAGATACGGGTTCTTTTAATGTGACCAGTAGATTCCCATGTATATCTCCCAACTCAACCTATCTGAGCATCGTATTGTCAGACTAAATGGATCTAACTAGGTCAAGATTTGTCAAGACTTTGAATTCCTTAAGTTCAACTCTGCCTAGTCAAGTCCTTTTAGAATCTTTCGTGCCTATCAGCGCATCGAACATAGAGCGTAGACAATTTAGTTTTGGTACGTTACGCAGATTCAGATTGTCTGTTATCACTTGATAATATCACTTCCCAGTAAACAAAGCTAACAAAAGACACATATTTTTTTTTTATTTTCTGATTTTCTAATGTTTTTGGATTTTTGTTTATTTTCTGAAAAAAATAAAAAGATAAAAAATAAAACAGAAATAACACTATTTTTGGGTTTTTTTATTTTCTAAATTTTTGTTTATTTCTCCCCCTAAATTTGTGCATAGGTGAGAATGAAATCACTAAAATGGGCAAATTTAAACTAACCTAACCTAAAACTAAAATTTAATCCTCAAAACGAATCATTTTCAAAAATCCAACAAGCACATCGAATCTAGGTTTGTTAAAAGGCTCGGTGAACAGATCCGCCACATGATTAGCAGTGGGAACTGTTCCAGCCGGATGAGCGAACGCTGATAACAGTCTCTGATAAAATGAATTTTGATATCAATGTGTTTGGTTTTGGAATGTTGAACAAAATTTTTAGCAATTTGAATCGCATCCTCATTATCACAGTAGATGGGGATTTCTAGATAATTCAAACCGTAATCCAACAGCTGGTGTTGGATCCAGATAACTTGAGAGCAACCGGCAGATGCAACAACATATTCCGCTTCTGCTGTTGAGGTTGAGACGATATGTTGTTTCTTGCACTGCCATGACACCAGCCTATATCCAAGAAATTGACACCCTCCTGATGTAGATTTCCTGTCAAGCTCACAGCCTCCATAATTACTGTCAGCAAAAGCATATAAATCAAATTAGGAATTTTTCGGATACCAAAGACCCAATTTTGGGCTGCTTTTGATGTACCGAAAAATTCTTTTGACAACAATAAGATGTGAAAGTTTAGGATTAGCCTGATAACGTGCGCATTGAAAAACTGCAAACATGATGTCTGGACGGCTTGCAGTAAGATACATCAACGATCCGATCATCGATCTGTAGTGTGTCTGATCTACGGATTCGCCATCAGTATCTGGATTCAGCAGGGGTCTTTCGGCCATCAGCGTCGATGAAGGTTTTGCGTCTTGAAACCCGAACTTCTCAAGAATATCCTCCACATACTTAGCTTGATGGAGCAGGATTCCGGTTGAATTTTGTTTGACCTGAAGCCCACGAAAACACAAATTTAGAGCAGATTTGATCCCTTTTAGGAACGAAAATACCAAACTCAATCTCGAACAGTGAAGAATATGATTTTAAACGACCGAAAACTCGATTGAATGATGTTTTCACACCGGTTTTGCTCTGTTACCAATTGTAAGGTCCTAGAAACGGATCTTACCAATGATCAATCGATCAAACAATCAAAGAAACAAGAATTAGAGTAGAATAAGAAGAAAAACAAGCTTGCACATGTTTTATAATTGAAAAACGTCGGGTACAACTTGTGTTTACTGTGACCGTGAACTCTAAGGCATCAACAACTACAAATGACCAAGACCAACCCTTTATATATGGGACACGGGCCGTAAACGGGGTTTACGGCCGTAAACACATGCTTAGGCCATAAACTTTCCAAACACCCTAGAAATATGCCAAATGAATTAAAAGACCTTTATACAATGTAAATCCTAGATCAAACCACTAACTGAACCCTTCAAAATATGTTATAAGTTCTAATATATTAATATGAAATCATATTATTTAATTAGTATTGATCAAGAATTAATTTGGAATTAATTTTGTGATCAAAAGAGACTAATTAAATATAAGGGGTTGATTTGGTAAATCATTCATTCTTATAAAGAGGGCTAATGATCCATAGTTCTTTATTTTAGGATAAACCTATGTGGTGATCCATGGATACTCCATGGAGGTTTTAACCCATGGAGCATGAGGGATATGGAAGGTCATTAGGGTTTACATGGTGTAACCCTAGTTTGCCACGCTATATAAGAGGCCCTAATGCTACCAGAATTGGCACCTAAGTGATCTTAGAAGAGTGCTAGCCGATTTTGTGAAGCAAGGAATTCTCTCTCTAGTTCTTCCATTTGTTGGTGGTGATTTGTGATTCCACTTGAGGCATTCACACTATTGGTGCTAGGCTCTTAAAACTTCAAGGTATCAACTACACTAAAAGGTATGTCATCTAACTAGAATTTTGTAGTATAGTTATTCCATTATATGCTAGTTAGGATGATGCTTTTGAATTTTGAAAGTTTGCATGTATATTAGAGAAAACATAGATCCACAGCATCTAGGTTTGCATGTACACAATAGGAGTGTTAGAATGCTCAAAACCCAACATGTGTGACCGGAGGGTCTTATGTGCTGATACTGAGTTATGTGATATTATGCATTTTGTCTTTGTGATTTATGTTGTATATTACTCATGTGCCTTATTGAGTTATTATGTTCTTGTGTGACCGGAGGGTCTTCACTGAGATACCAGACTTGAGGATCCGACCCGAGCTGTTAGACTGGAGGGTCTTCACTGAGACACATGACCGGAGGGTCCTTATCAATGTATATCCGTGAGAGGCTAATTATTTGTGTGTGGTATTTTGGGGAACTCACTAAGCTTCGTGTTTACCATGTTGTATGATATGTGTTTGAGGTACTTTTCATGATTGCGGGAAGGCGCTGGCTTGATTATTCACACCAGTAAGAGATCATGATTTTGGGGATTTTATCAAACACTGTTGACTTGTGTTTTGACAACTTATACATTTTATGATTCTTTAGAAATGTGATATTGAGTTTATGTGATTTTAAAAATGAAAATTTTATTTGAAACTTTACAGTGTTACAAGTTGGTATCAGAGCCTTGGTTTGAGGGATTTGGATGTACTCTCGGGTATATCTGGACTCAAACTGAGGAGTTGAGAAAATTTTCTAAAAAGAAATGATTTTTCTAAAACGAGTAAGAGTTTAAAGAGGAAACGAGACAGAGCATTGTGTACAATCAGCCAGAGCCTGAGTGGTGATTTCCCAAAATACCGTTACTTGTTTACATTATGAGATATTTATGATATATTAGAGTGGCATGCTAGAGGATATGCTAGGTACTTCCGAAATTAGGGCTAGAGTTTCCTGATTCGTGATGCCTTAGCCTAGGGGATGCTATTGATTGATATTATCTTCTATTTGCTCTATGTATGTGCTGAGTAAGAGTGCCTAGCAGGAATCTTTTAGAGAGAGCTTTGCGAAGAGGAGTAATCTAGGAGAGATACCTATATGTGCATTTGAGGAATCTACTGAGAGAGTAGTTAGAGACCCACGAGAGGTAGGGTTGACTGAGTTCGGTGACGCCTTGTGATTTGTGGATAGAGTGATTGGAGTTGTAACTTAGAGTAGATTTATGTGCTGGTAGAGGATATTTGAAGCCCAAATGTTGCGTGCTTTGTGCTTTATAGAACTCTTGATGATAGGATTCAGCTACTAAGTGCATATGATGATATTCAAGAGGTAGATTGTTGGCATAATGAGGAGTTCTTCTACAACTGATGTCAGGGAAGTGTGAGAACCTAGGAGAGCTTAGGAAGTAATTTTAGTGCGATGAGTACGCTGTTTAGAGGTGAGTATTCGTTGGAGAGCGAGCATGCGCAAGGGGATGGGTGATCGAGGAGGTCGAGCAGCTACTTAGGAAATCTGGGATGATCCGTCTGGAAAGTATGGGTAGATGTGGCAGGTAGTATGGGTACGTACTACTGAAAGCAGAGGACCCATACTCAAAACAGGGAGAATTCCAGGGGTTCTAAGTAGCAGATTGAGGGGAGATAATGTGGTTCAGGTACCATGATTTGTAGCAAAGTGTGCTTCCATCTTTACCAGTTATCCTGTTGTGGCTATTCAGACTGAGAGTGGATACGGTAGATTGTGGGGCCAGAGGGCCATGTCGGTCGAGCTTTAATGGGGGTGTACCTTGCGAGGAAAATTGAGTTAGATCCCGAAGGGTCTGACTGGCGAGTTGCTAGTTGGAGTCGTGAGACTTAAGTAGAAGTGGAGATAATGCCTTTTGGAGGATTGCGGTCTGGGTTGAGTGATTGGACGATGGATGAGATGTCACTTTCTGTGATGAGAATTACACTATTTTCGCTTCTTGTTTGCAGCAAAAGAGATAACGAGTTTCCGGTTTCAGAGTTTGGAGGTAAACCCTGTGGGGTAGCATATAGTTGCAATATTTTTACCAGAGTATTTTGTTGTATGTCTGCTGCGATATATTTCTTATACCGTGAGGAGTCATCATAGGGGAGTGAGATGGTTGAGGACAAATATATGCCTTATTTAAGTATAGTAAGGCATATTTTAGCAACAGTTTCGGGTAATCAAGAGGAGTATATCAGGATAGTGGCCCTCATTGTCTACGTTGTGTATCGACAGTAAGAGTTGTGAGTCGTAACTAATTCAGGACAGTCGAGATGTCCAGTGGTGTGTCGGTACGAAATTTTGGGTGACTAGAGGCAGTCACATTGGGAGGACTCCGAGGTTTTCATCTGAGATTCAGGATACTTGGAGTTATTTGATCAAAGTCTGGAAGGTCATCGAGTGCTGTGTGGTACGTTCCATGAGTCGGGAATGGTACATCTGGTGAGCCAGTATGTAGTGTGGTATTTTTGGTATGTTAATGGAGGATGATTTGAACCCTAAGTGGGGGAGGACTGGGTATTATGTGGGGAGGAGCCTCAATCTGATGTGGTATAGAAGTTTGGGTTATGGGGATCTAAGGCCCGACTATATGAGACTGGGGTCATGTGGTAGTCAAGGAAACGTACAGAGCGAGATGATGCATGGTGCACATGCTCAGGAGAGAATGAGTGTTTTCACGGAAGGTGGCCGTTGGACAAGAATCCGATTAGGGTCTGTGTTTCTTCGGGTGTGTCAATGTTGAGTTTCAAGATGGCTGGGTTGCTAAGGTCAAGATTCGACTGCTGAGAGATTGATAGTTCTATGTATAGATTGTTACTTGTACTTCGGGAAGGGCACCAGTTGATTTGTTAATCAACTTCAGAGTCAGAATGAGTAGTTTCGCATGGGCGTGATCAATAGAGGACGGGGCTTTGGATTGTCGTTAATGTGTTCTCGGTCATGGGCGTTTCCTCTGTGCTTCAAATTGTAAGTTGGAGTACTTCAAGGTTTTGAGTTGTGTGGGTAGAAGATCAGTGGTCGTGGCAAGACATCATGAGATTTTGTGATGCTGTATCGAGGTATCAGAGTATGATGCCCTAAATTATTGGATTACTATGAGACTTGGGTTTATCAGACGACAAGTGGAACATCAAGCGACCATATTTCCAAATGTGAGACCATCAGTTAATTGTCTCCAGACGGGGATTATCCAAGAGTGTGACTATACTAGGAAAATGCCTTGTCTACGAGAACTTTCATCAAGGGTAGTGATGCATAATCTGGGTAGGTTTGTGCCCTTAACTATGTTGGACCACGGAGCATGAGATAGTGAACTCAGTGTCGTGACGACTGAAGAAATGAGAAAATTTCAGTAAACCTAGACTAGAATAGTCCAAGTGTTGAAAATACTAAAACACAGTTTCAGAATCGTCAAGTGGCAAGTAGTGCGGAAAATAAAGAGTTGTAAATCAATCAAAATAATAGAAAAATGTTTTTTAATATTCAAGATCAATGATTCAAATGTTTCTCATATTCATGAAGATTCAATTACAAGTGTTTGAATGTAGAACACACTAAAACTCTTAAATGGCTCTCTAAAAACTAGTCTCGGCAGCAATTTGTGCAGAATGAGAAGTAGAAGTGAGGTACTTACAGTTGAAGGTTTCTAGGGTTTCTCAATGGGCCGAAATAGGGCTTGCATGGGCCAACTTGTGGGCCCATAAGGATTGAATGGTACTTAAGTATAAATAGGAGAATTTCAACTTGAGTCGCTAGTGCGAGAATTATGCCTTGAGAATCAAGAAAGAAAAGGTGGTGCATGCATGGATGATATCTTTGAGACGTACATGGCACCTAAGGAAAGATCTACTCGAAACGTGCATGACATACTTGACTTATGCATGGCCTACTTGAAACGTGCATGGTCGACATGAAACATGCATGGCTCGCTTTAAAAACTTGTATGGCCTATTCAAAACATGCTCGGCACATTCATTATGCTTTATGTAGACTTAATGAGCAACATGGGCATGATGCATCAAGTAGCTAAAGATGCTTCAAGCTATTGATCATGTGCCAATGTTCTTGATCATGCTCCAATGTTGTTGAACATGTTCCAAGTGACTAAAGAAGCTCCAAGCTGGTCCAAGTGATCAAGATCCTTCAAGTTGGTGAAATTTCTCCAAGATACTTCCAGTTGGTCGAGATGATGAAGATGGTCCAAGATGGTCTAGATGATCAAGTTGATGCAGATGGTCCAAAATGCCTCAAGATGATAGATGAATAAAGATGCTTCATTCATTCGTCTAGTTGGTCCAAAGATGAGGAGATGATCCAACGTGCCTCAAGATGATCAAGATAAATGAAGATGTTTCATTCATTCGTCCACTTGGTCCAAAGATGAGGAGATGGTCCAAGATGGTCCAAGTTGTATGTTGTTGCTCCAAATTTGGTTCATGAACCTGAAGTTGCTCCATGTTGGTCCAAGAGCACGAAGTTGCTTCTAGATGGTTCTTTAAGGCTTTTGATCTTGACCTTCTTCACAATATACAAGAATGCTCCATAAACCAAGAGAAACACATATGGTTTTCTTGAAGAGAACGATCCATTGTCATAAGATGCTCCACTTGGCTAAGGATGTTCCATGATCAAGTAAGTGATATTCTCTATCTAACTTAGCTGCTTTACGTAGATTCTAAGGCATGAGTTAAACAAAAAGTATAAAAGTGCAAACACTGAATAATCTAACTTTGAAAGTGATGTGTGTGCATATAGATAGAGAATCTGAGAAGGGAATAGTAAAATACAGTGAAGTGTGTGCATGTGGAATCAAGAACTTTAAAGAAACACTTATTGACTAAATTAGAGACATTGAGGATTATCTGCTGTTGCTTACAGATTTATCAAGCAACTAAATTCTGTGTTTGATTCTTCACTTCGCGTTGTAAAGAGTTCCCTTGTGGATTATTATGTTTTGAATTCCTTAACATCACATAAAATAACCCGATTTGTACTCACCAATTATGTCTCACCGCAATGCTTATATTTTTGTCTAAGGCCTAGTGACTTCCCAAGCCCTAAATACTGGCAATCCTCACAAACGTTCCCCACTTATTTTGAACAACATTCATTTTTGGCATTCCTACCACCTATACCTTTTCATTTACTCCTTTTGTTTCAAAAGGTATCGCCAAATTCCAAGTGACACGACTTTAAAAGAAAAAAACATTTATAATAGTTGACCTAAGAATATAACTATACTTTTTTTTATTGTTTTTGATTTTTTTAATCTTTTCTTATAACTCTACCTTTGACAAAGTACACAAGCAAATAATTCTTAGCTTTACTTCTTTTTGTACTTTAGTTCGTGACTTTCTAAGAAATTCACTAGAGTGCTCGGAATCTCTTAGCTCACTAATGGAGTCCATGACTTTCTATAAAAACCCATGTAGAGGACTTCTTCCCGGTCCAATCTGCGTTAATGTACTGCAGGTGGATAGATTTTCAATATCCCGGGGGGTTTACTGGCCGAGTTATCATAGGTCACAAATTGCCTCCACTCCTGAACTATAACTTATTGAATATATAACTAGACTCAAAGTGCAGAAATTGAACAGATATACTTGGAACGTGACTCGCTTTGTTTTAACTAAAAAGTTTTTTATTGGGTATAGATATTCACAAAGCAAAACTTTTTATGTCCCTCAAACTACACAAGTTCGCATTTTTTTTCTCATGAGTTCACTAGGACAGGGAAGCCACAAATATACTATAACATATTGGCTTAACTAAACCTTAGAGTTCGCCTCAAATTATCCCACATAACATTAGTACTTGATGTATGTTATAATTCGAAGTAGAGTATAACCATGAAGCTTGTTAATGGTCACTGAAGTACCAATATTAGTTGTGTACTGAAGCAAACTGAAGGACCACATAATTTAGTATTTTGAAAAATCATTAAAGTATGAAGAAACTAACCTTCTTCATTTGCATATTTGTGATGAAAACTTGCATTTTCCTAACAAAAATAAAGATAAAATCTTTTTGGTATTTTCTTTTGTTTAAAGTAAAGACACAATACATAAAATAAAATCTTTTTGTAGTTTTCTCTTATGTAAAGTAAAACTGTAAAATCTTTTTGAGGTTTTTTTTATTTTTATTGTGGAAAGGTAAAGAAAAAATACAATGAATTAGAAATTAAATATTTTTGGAGTTTTATTAAAAAGGAGAAAGAAAAAAAAATTCAAATTCCTAGAGAATCTGGATTAAGCATGCCAAGTCGTCATAGAAAGTGTAATAACTTGGATTCATCCAGAGCTTTCGTGAACACATTTGCGGTCTCTTCTTCTGTAGGAACAAACTAAAGCTCAATATGACCTTTTTGAATATTATCTTTATGGAAGTGATACATGATATCAATGTGCTTGGTCATTGATTGGTTGACTGGATTGTGAGAGATTACAATTTCACTCTTAGAGTCACAATAGATTGGGATCTATTGCATTTTGAATCCATAGTCTCTCAGTTGTGTTTGCATCTAAAGTACTTGAGAACAACAACTGGCGGAAGCAACATACTCAACTTCAGCTAGTAAAGGTTGAAACACATGTTTGCTTCTTTGAGGTCCAACCAACCAGCCTGCCTCCTAAGAATTGACAGCTACCATAAGTTCTCTTCCTATCGAGCTTGCATCCTCCATAATCTGAGTCGGTAATGGCTTGGAGATAGAAGTTGCCTTTAGCAGGATAGAATAGACCCAGAGAAGTAGTTCCTTTCAAGTATTTGAAAATTCTTTTGACTGCAATGAGATGTGATTCCTTGGGATTGGCATGAAAGCATGCACACAGACATGTTGAAAACATGATGTCTGGTCGACTAGCTATAAGATACAGTAATGAGCCAATCATTCCTCTATAGTGCTTATGATCTACAGATTTTCCATCAAGGTCTGAATCAAGCTTGTAGGAAGTAGACATCTTGTAGTTGATGTGTTCTCCATGGAGTAACTCTTTAATAATTTTTTATGTACTTCTCTTGACTAATGAAGATTCCCTTAGGAGATTGACGAACTTGTAGACCTAGGAAGTAGTTGATCTCACCCATCATACTCATTCTAAATTTGTTTTTCATCAACTCAGCAAACTCATCACTAAGGTCCTTGTTGGTTGAATCGAATATGATGTCGTCGATGTAGATCTGCACAACGATGAGATGGTTGTTATGGAATTTCCTAAAGAGAGTGGGATCAATAGAACCTCTTTGAAACTTGGAATCTTCTAAGAACTTGGACAATGTTCCATACCATGCTCTTGGGGCTTGCTTCAATCCATAGACAACCTTTTGAAGCTTATAACAATGGTTGGGGAACTTTGGATCTTCAAATCCAGGAGGTTGTTAAACATAGACATCCCTATCGATTTCTCCGTTCAAGAATGCACACTGCACATCCATTTGGTAGACCTTAAAATTCTTGTGTGCAGCAATTGCCAAGAAAATCCTAATGGCTTCTATCCTTGCAACAGGTGAAAAGGTTTCATCGTAGTCTATGCCTTCTTGTTGCGAGTAGCCTTTGACAACTAGTCTGGCTTTGTTCCTGATGATGACTCCATCTTCATCACTTTTGTTCCTTTAGACCTATCGTGAACCAACAACTGATACTCTTTCTGGTGTTGGCACTAAGTCCCACACGTCGTTGCATTCAAATTCAGCTAACTCTTCTTGCATTGCTTTTACCCAATCTGCATCTTGTAAAGCCTCTTTGATTCCTTTAGGCTCTATCATGGATAGAAATCTTGCATATAGACATTCATTCTTGGTTGCTGAACGAGTCACTACTCCAGAATCCAGATCGCCTATGATTTGATCGACTGGATGATCCTTTGTCCATTTTGTGGCAAGCTTCCTTATGGATTTGAGGAGTACAAACTACCTCATATTGTTCTCTTGGACGAGAAGGGTAGTCATAAGTGAATGTTCCTTCAAAAAGATCGTCTTGGAAAAGTCCATAACTACCTGAACCAGGTGCTTCCCCCTCAACTGTTGCATGCTTGAATTCAACAGATGAAATGAATGTGAATGAACTTGAGGAACTGGAATCGGTTGAGTGGGGTTCCCGCTGAAACCATGGACTGGATGGTTGGGAGGATTGTAAAGTACCTTTAAGAATAGAACCATGCAAAGGTGGTTCCCTCTTGAAAGATGCAGTGACTGGTGTTATGACTGGTCCAGATTGATGAAGGGAGATTGGAGTAGAAGGTTCAGAAGATGCTAAAGGACTTTTAGGAATAGAATCATTCGAAGATGGTTCCCCCTCAACCGAAGCTTTGGTGTAACTTGAGACGTTTGATGGTTGATGAGGTTGAGAGACATCAGGTGAAGGTGTTTTTGTGAGCTTTTCTGATTCTAGGGCAGAAGGTTGAGTTGGAAAGAGGAAATCAAAATCCACTTCAATAGCATGGACTGGAGCAGAAGCATTAGCAGGTGATGGGTGGTTCATTTTATCAAATGGTACTACCATTTGAGGACCAAAGTGGTTTGGATCCAGAACGCTTACATAACTTTCATCAAAAGTGACATTACTGCTTTCCTCTATCACCCTGGTTCTTTTGTTCAGAACTCTATAGGCTGCAACATGAAGGCAATATCCAAGAAAGATACCTTAATCAGCCTTGGGTGCAAATTTCCCTAGTTGATCCCTATTGTTCTTGATGTAGCAACGACAACCAAATATGTGAAATAATTTGACGTTGGGCTTCCTACTATTGATTGCTTCATAGGGAGTGACTTCAAGCCTGTTGTTGATTAGGGATCTATTTTGAGTGAAACAGGTGGCTGCTGTGGCTTCAGCTCAGAAGTATTGTGGTAGGTTTGCGAAGATCAACATAGATCGAGCAGCTTCACATAGTGTCCGGTTCTTCCTTTCAACTACACCATTCTGTTGTGGAGTGTAGCGTGCAAAAAAATTGTGCTCGATGCCTTTAGATACAAGAAAGCTATCTAAGGCGTTGTTCTTGAATTCACCACCATTGTCACTTCTCAGTATTCTAAGTGGGTTGCCTACCCTAACTTCTTTGTAGCGAATGAAGTTGATTAGCTCATTGGTGGTTTCAGATTTGTTTCACAAAAAGTACACCCAAGTGAATTTGGTATGGTCGTCCACAATCACAAGAATGTATTTATTACCACTTAAGCTAGGAACTGTAGTGGGACCACACAGGTCAATATGTATAAGCTGAAGAGGTTTAGATACACTATGTTTTGTTATACTTTGTGGGGAGATTTGGAGATTTTGCCTTATTCACAGGAAGCACAAAGTATATCATTATCAAGTTTTAATAATGGTAGTCCTTTCACAAGATCCTTTCCAATGAGTTTGTTAATATAACCAAAGTTGAGGTGAGAGAGTCTTCTATTCCACAACCAACTGATATCAGAGGTAGCTTTGGAAAGAAGATAAATATCGGGAGTTCCCTCAATTAGTTCACTATCAAGTGGATACATGTTCCCAGTTCATGGGGAATCAACAAGGATGCACTTGTTGGTATCCATAATTAAACTCTTGGATTTGGTGAACAAAACCTCATGATTATTGTCACATAGTTGTGCAACACTAATAAGGTTATGTTTAAGACTGTCTACATATGCTACACGTTTAATGGTAAAGTTCCCGCTTGATATGTTTCCATGTCCCATAACTTCTCCTTTCATGTTGTTTCGAAAAGTAACATACTGACCTGGCATTGTTATCTTGAAATCTCTGAGATATCCTTTGTGCCCGGTCATGTGCCTGGAGCATCCACTGTTAATGTACCATGTATCTTCATGTGGTACCCTGGCACAAAAGGCTGCAATTAGAGAGAAGGTTTAGGTACCCATGTTTGTTTGGGTCCTTGAGTGTTAGCTTCCTTCAGACTTGTGGGAGTTAGGACTGTCTTTTCATGTTTTGCATTAACCTCTTTGGGTTTTGCTTGGTTTTTTGTGACCTTGGTTTTTGTTTTCTTAGGGGTCTTCTTTTGAGGTTTGGTTTGTGGGAAGAATGGAGAGTTGGTGAACTGAGTAGGAATTCCTAGAGAAGAAAATCCGTAGTTCAAAGGCATTCCAAATTGATCAAACATGGGAAATTGGGTATTTCCCCCGAATTGATTGATCATTGGAAACCCAGAGTTTCCCCCAAACATGTGATTTCCTCCTATGGATAGGGAAAAACCACAATATGGACCAAGAATAGAATTAATGGGGTAATTACTATTGATACATGAGGGTTGGTTTGAACAAGTCTTGGTTTCATCATTTCAGAAAATCAGGAAGATTGTTAGGCCTGGAATTATTCTGATAGTGAATTCCAGTTTTGTTTGGAAATCCATAATTTGAGAAACCATGATTAGAAGGAGAGGATCTCTGAGTCCTTGAAGTTTTGGGAGGACTGGTATGTCTGGTCTTCCCTTGGCTTGGCTTAGCCTTAGGTACTCTCTTGGAATTCCTATCCTTGTCATTATTTGTAGTCTTAACCACTTTGGGTTTTGAAGGATGGACTACAGTTGGACCTTATTCTCTAGAGACTTCAATTTTTTCTATTCCCTTGTCTTTAGAGACATTAATTGGATTTACAATTGTCTCCTATTGTTTAGGACTAAGTGAAGAGATCTTGATTAGAACAAAAGGTCTCTTGAGTATTTCAACAACAGTTTTATCATTACTCACAGTCTTCAAGGTGTCATCCTTATTGACTGGAATTGGATATTTTCCAATCTGTTGTTTCTTAGAATATCTACATCCTAAGTCATTTGTTCCAGAGACAGAAGCATTAAGAGATGGAAATGTTTCTTGACTGAGGAATTCAATGGGTTCAATATTGGAATATCCTATTGGCTCATATGATTTGGGCTTTTTATCACTAGATTTAGAGTCATGGATATTTGGTTTTTCAGAAGTGGCATCTTCTGAATTGAAACTTTCCATGGTAGGACACTCGAGAGAAAATTCTACTGGAGAGTCAGGGTCAGTGTCTGAGTCTAGAAGATCATGGGATGATGTAACTTCCAACGGGATGCTTGAGGATGAAGTGGCAATTACATCGGGACTGCAAGTTACCACCTCTTCATGATCCTCATTGTCTCCAGTGAAGAGACTTGGATCACATGCTAACAACTCTGGTTGAGTATTGAGACTGTAAAGCCCGAAAACGAATCTACCAATGATCAAAGAGAAATAACAGAAGCAAAAGATGAAACAATAAGCAAATAACAAGCAAACCAAGCTTGCATACGCCTTAAAGCAATAAAACGTCAGATACAACTTGGAGAAAACACGAAGTCATCAACAACCTTTAAAATCTGACACAACGCCCTATTTATAGGCCTGACTTACAACCGCAAGGAGTTTACGACCGTAAGGAGTTTACGGCCGTAAACACATAACAACCGTAAACTAAACAAAATCGGTTTTTACTACCCAATCACTACCACTAACTAGTATGCCTAGACCAAACCATTACAAAGGGTCTTTCAATCTCCCCCTTGCTTTGGACTAGCTCGAACCCATTCCTTTGTCGATAATCATCACGTCCATCTGGCCCATCGCTCCATTCCACATTCTCTTGCTTAGAATCTCCGCGATCATTGTTGTGTACACCTTGGCTCCTTCCTCATAAACCTCTTCAACAACTTTAATTTGAAAGTTGCTAAGATAATGAATATCCCATTTCCTGAATTGCAGCAAGTCTCTACGATCGTACCAACAAATACACCCATTCTTAAGTTTGATGACCGCTCCAGATGTATTTTCATCATAAACCCAGCATTCCAAAGAACTGAGAGATCCATCTTGATAGCCTTGAAGCATAGGAAACTACTTGACTTGTTTCGTTGCGGGCCACATCACTACCTGTAACGGCTTGTTAGTGGACGGTTCCAAGACATCTGGGTGTTCAAATATAACTGATTCTGCCGTTGACATCGATGGAAATCCTTTCTTTACTTGATCATCCAGAAAGTGCTTAAACTGAGTAACTTGAGGAGTGTTGAAAAGATTGATGAACGGAGCTTGAGACAACTCCGTCAGATCAATTCTTGTAAACGACCCAAATGCATGAATATCCTTATACAACTCTGAATTACCACTCTTACGAATGACAATCCACTTTCTGAGAGGGTCATGAAATCCCCAGGCAGCCACTCCTGATCTATCCCCAAATGTATCCCGAAACCTAACAACTTCAAGATCAGTAACAATTATTAAGGGTTCGCTCTGAGATGTATTCCGATTAGTATTCCGTTTAAACAGTAATTGTCCTCTCTGAACATCATCTTCTTGATTACGACGAATAAGTTCTCGAATGTGTGGAGCCAATGGAGGTTCATCAACAACACGTTCAGCAGTCCCAGAGGACTGACCGACTGGTAGGTCAACCTGAAAAGCTTGTACGTGAAGGTTAATCCTTTGTTCTTCAACAGACGTCTGGTATCTCTCACCAAGATCAACTTCAAGTTTCTTCTTTAGCTCAAAATAGCTCGAAGTCAGCAGATTAAAATGATCTTGTAAATCGGAGATCTGCTTGCTTTTCAACTTCTTATCCTTTTTGAGTTCAGCCAGTTGTCCGCCAAGACTAGATTTATCTGATTGTAGCTTGGATACTTGGATACGAAGATCGACATTCTCGGCACGAAGCTCTGCCACCTGAATATCGAGTTCAATATTTGTCTGGCTAAGAACCGAAATTTCTTTCTGCAGACTAGCAAGAGTAAGATTGTCATCCCTAGCACCACCTTCTTCAATGGAAACACCCTTTCCTCGAGGATCTGGCGATACAAGTTGTTCTTTAGCCATGTGCAATTCTAGCCTTTCAGAAGCAACATCTTGACGATATCTAGGAACTGAGAAACCAGGCGGTGCAGAGGAACCACCAACATCAAATGTTGAACTCGGACCAGTAGAAAACATCTTTGTAGTGGTGAGCCGTGTAGTGGTAGCAGTGAAAGGTGGGGTAGGAATACCACTAACCAAACTTGTGATCAGTTCAGATTGTCTTGCATCAAGTCTTCTTCTTTTAGATTGTTCTTGATCAGCTTCTGGAGAAAACGCACTCACAAACGGTTCGGGAGTAGGAGAAATGGACACAGGAGGGGAACATCCCATAACCATCTCCATAGGAATAGAAGTCGACACCATTTGCTTTGAAGTAGGAGTTCGTGTATCAAACGTCTCGCTTGATTTCTTTGTCTCAGTTGTGTGAAAACCAACATCATCGACATTATGGAAAATTGTGTCAAGATTTTCATGAGACACAACATTAGCACTGCTTGCCAAAGAAGCTGCAATATCATCGCGATCAAAACCAGTTAAATCAAGATCATCAAAAGAATCATTTCTCTCTTCACCAATAATCATCTCTCCACCAACTTGATCATCACTCAACTCTTTTTCATGTTCTGAGAAAGTTTGAACTTTGGGAGTTGGTGAGTCTTCTTTCTCGGTTTCTTCATCCTCAGATACATCTATAACAACGTTGGATGGAGTTGATTTCTCAGTAGATGCTTGCTCCGAGGATGTTTGCTCAGACGACTCGTAAGACTCTGGTGTTTCATCCAGTTCAGTAAACTTCCCAAACTTTTCAAGAGGATATAGTCCTTGAAATATGACTTTGCCTTTCCGATTTTGTTTGATGAGTCCCACCGTGTGGGGACACAAGGACTTCATTTCCAATGTTTCTCCCGTCTTCCTCACATTTGGAAACTGAATGTTAATGAACACTTGTACGAAACGGGGATACAACAGAAAAGTATCCCGAGTAGAAGCTCTGATGTTGATAACAAATTCCTCAAGGATGAACTTTGAGAAATTAAAGCGAAACCCAGCAGCAAGAGATACCAGAGCACCAGTTGTGCGCTGAGAAATCTCATCTGCCCCAGACCTCCTTCCCGAGATGCAGCTTACAAAAACATGGCCCAAAAACCTCCAGTATGGATGTAGCAACTTTTTCAGCGTTGGCGGAAAGGTTCCCTCGTAACTCATTCTTCGTAGAACCCTTTGAACATCTTCGATTCCAATCTCTGTCAGGAAATTGGGTTGATCATCAATTAGCAGAACTTCACGAATAAAGCCTTCATTAATGACAATCTCTCGACCCTGTACTTTCGCCTTCACCGTAAAATTGCCATCATCATCCATGTGTGTCTCTGCAGTCGCCCAAAACTCGCGTATTAAGCTTTGATAAACCACCGGATTGATAGTGATTGCGGATGCTAAGCAGAATTCACGCAAACGATGAATCATCGAACGCATATCCGAATGAATAGCCGGAGGGTCTGTGAGTACAATTGCTAAGTTGTGCATATCTGCAAATTTTAAGTTCGCCATTGCCTGCACTCAAACACAATTGTAAGAAACCTCAAAATAAAATTTTATTTTGACCCAAAAAAAATATTCTAATTAAAAATATGACCAAAATAAAAATTTATTATAAAATTAAGTGACGATCAAGTTTATCGTTGAGTTTACTGCCAAGATCGAAAAATTAGTTCTTGGGCCGTAAACTCAAAGTTTACGGTCTAAGAACCCTTTTGAAAAGTTATCACACAATATTTCCTTATTTAATACATCCAAAGTTTAAGCAGTAAACTCATTGTTCTAGGGCCGTAAACTACGAGTTTACGGCCGAAGAACAGTCAATCGAAAAATCGCCAAAAATCGATCATGCCTATCGAATTGATGCACAATACTTGAAAATATGTAAATATAAACATATGTAGCAGCAATATAAATTAGAAACAAGTCCAAATCTCAAACACTTGGAGTTTACGGCCGGAGCTTACGGCCGTAAGCTCCGTCGGATCAATTTTTGCGATTTCTGGCATAATGGCACGGTGAAACACGAAACAAAATACATATTTTTGATCTAGAAGTGATTACCTTTGTGATGGTGTAAGCGGTTTTCCGAAAATCAAAGAAAAAATTTTGAGCTTTTGAGAGGGTTTAAGAGGAGTTTGTGGCCGGAATCTCGTGAATGAGGAGATTCCGGCAGTGAACTCCTTTTTACCCCTTTTCACCCTCACTTACCCTCTTACCTGTATTTCCAACTTCCAACAATTAAGATTAAAATTAAAAAAAAACTTTGAGGATTAATTTAATTTTAGAAAAATAAAATAAAATAAAATAAAACCTAACAAAATACAATTTAAATAATAAAAAAACGAAATAAGAATAAAATTAAAATAGTAAAAGTAAGAAATATAAAATTAAAAAATTAAAATTAAAATTAAAAAATAACATTTTAAAAATAAAAAATAAAAAATAAAAATAAAAATAAAAAATAAAATTGATAAAAATATTTTAACTAAAAATCATTTTTACACAACAAAATTTAACCAGTTTAACTTTTGTGATGCTTGGATCAAAGTTTTTGGACGGTGTTATTCCACTTGTCGGTACCCTTATCTTCAAATCTTTGTCTGACCGATTGCCAGTATTGTGGTTCACTTAAACACGAAAGATTTGTGACGTTTTTGGACATTTTACCAATGACATGATTCAGGCATATATCTAATTGTAAATTTCTGTAATTATGATACCTCCTAAATCTTAAATAAATTCACCTTATGACCATTTAACTGACTACAAATAGGGATATTGTTGTCCACCTAAATCGAGCTGCGAGATCTACAGACAATCTGTATGAGTTCAATTTTAAGTGTACTGGAACGTGTTTCCCGCTTCCTGATATGCCCCAGCCATCAAGAACTTCCAGAGTACTCCTTACACCGGGTGAGCAGACAACCATTCAGAGAGAGAAGAGATTCAGAATTCTATTGCTAACTACTTGAGAGGGGTTGAGAAGAAGAAGGTTGCATATGTTGTGTACCAGGTCGGATTAGAAGTCGCGCAAAGGAGACAACATATGGCTAACAGATAAGAAGTATTTCACACACACACACACACACACACACACATATATATATATATATATATATATATATATATATATATATATATATATATATATATATATATATAGCCTGCAGAGAAATAGATTGCATATGTTGTGTACCAGGTCAGATTAGAAATCGCGCAAAGGAGACAACATATGGCTAACAGACGGAAAGAAAGAAAATGATATTCTACAGACCTAATTTATCGGAATTTACCAGTCGCCCCATCCAACCGGAATTAAGGACAGAATCCGCACATCGAGGAAAAGTTAAGGCACGGTTCCAAGTACGGGTTCAATTAATGTGACGAGTAGATTCTCATGTATATCTCCCTGCTCAACCTATCCGAGCATCGTGACATCAGGTTCAACGGATCTAACTAGGTCAAAGTTCGTCAAGTCCTTTAAATTCATAAGGTTCAACTTTCCTAGTCAAGTCCATTTAAAATCTTTCGTGCCTACCAGCACATCGAGTACAGAGCGTAGACGATTCAACTTAGGTATGTTACGCCGATTCAGGTTGCCCTTTATCACTTGTTAATTTCATTTCCCATCACAGTACTTACAACCGAAGTTGTCAACAATAAATTTTAAAATGCTGAACAGAAATAACACTATTTTTGGATTTTTTTATAATTTTTGTTTTTTTGTTGTTTTTGGATTTTTATTTCTCCCCCTAAATTTGTGCATGGGTGAGAATACGAAACAAAATAATGCGCAAATTTTAAACTATCCTAAAACAAAAAATTAAAATGTAAACTAATAAAGCCAAAATTAAATTGAGAAAAGAAAAAAAACAGAAAAAAACTTAATCCTCAAAACGTATCATTTTCAGAAATCCGACAAACACATCGAAACGAGCTTTGTTAAATGGCTTTGTGAACAAGTCCGCCATATTGTTATCAGTGTGGACTTGTTTGATTCGAATTAAAGATCGTTCATAACAGTCTCTGATAAAGTGAATTTTAATGTCGATGTGCTTGGTTTTAGAGTGTTGGACTGGGTTTTTAGCTATTTGAATTGCCACTTCATTATCACAATAGATAGGGGTTTCGAAGTAATTCAAACCATAGTCCAACATCTGATGTTGGATCCAGATAACTTGACAACAGCAAGCTGATGCAACAACGTATTCCGCCTCTGCTGTTGAGGTCGAGACAGTGTGCTGTTTCTTGCATTGCCATGAAACTAATCTGTCACCTAGGTATTGACATCCTCCTAAAGTTGATTTCCTGTCAAGCTCACAGCCTCCATAATTACTGTCAGTAAAAGCATAAAGATTAAATTCAGAATTCTTCGGATACCAAAGACCCAATTTAGGGCTTCCTTTGATATACCGAAAAATTCTTTTAACAACAATAAGATAAGAAAGTTTAGGATTAGCCTGATATCGTGCGCATTGACAGACTGCAAACATAATGTCAGGTCGACTTGCAGTAAGATACATCAGCGATCCGATCATCGATCGATAGAGAGTTTGATCTACGGACTCGCCTTCAGGATCTGGAGACAGGAGAGGTCATTCAGCCATTGGTGTAGAAGCAGATTTCGCATCGTGAAGCGCAAACTTCTCAAGAATATCCTCCACATACTTGGCTTGACGTAGCAGGATTCCGGTTGAATTCTGTTTAACCTGAAGCCCCAAAACATGGTCATTTCTCCCAATGAACTCATTTCAAATCTTTTCTTCATTACACTTTCGAACTCTTTGCAAAGCTTTTGGCTTGTTGATCCAAAGATTATGTCATCGACGTATATTTGTACGAGTATCTGGTCCTTGTCGACATGCTTTATGAACAGTGTTTGATCGATAGTGCAGCGAATATAACCATGTTCGAGCAAATGCTTTGTTAGGGTTGCATACCATGCTCTAGGAGCTTGATGCAGCCCATATAACGCTTTGTCCAACTTGTAGACATGATTAGGATACTTCGAGTCGACAAACCCTGGAGTTTGATCAACGTAGATTTCTTCCTTCACCTTGCCATACAAGAAGCCAGTCTTCACATCCATTTGAAAGACAGTAAAGTTCATATACGAAGCATACGCTAGGAAGATTCGAATAGCCTCCAGGCGAGCTACTGGAGCATAAACTTCAGTGTAGTCAAGACCCTCGACTTGTTGAAACCCACGAACTACCAGTCTGGCTTTGTTTCGCACAATAACTCCTGAATCGTCCTGTTTGTTGCGATAGACCCATCGTGTGTCAAGAGACTTCTTGCCCTTCGGTAACTCAACTAACTTCCAAACACCGAGTTTTTCAAATTGATGCAATTCTTCATGAATTACATCCACCCAACTAGGTTCGTTTAGAGTCATTTCTACATTCTTGGGCTCAATTTGAGAAATAAAGCAAGAGTATAGACATGTATTCACGTGTCCACTCTGACTTCTAGTTTTAACACCATCATCTAGCTGGCCAATGACGTTTTCGATCGGATGATCCCGTTGAACTCTAGAAGGTATTTCTTGGCTGATGTCATTGAGAGAAACAGGTAGAGTGTGAATGTTGAGACCTCCTTCATTTGCTGGTTGAGTAGTACCAGATGGTTCTGCGACATACTCATCTGCAATAAAATCAGGGAAGAGTAATTCCATAAGGGTTGAAGAGACAGCGGAAGCATCATTTGGAACGAACTCTTTCTCTGAAGATATGTGAGGTGTCGATTCAGCATAAGAATAATTAGTGTGGACTGATTGAGGACTATCATGTTCCAAGAACGGCCCCCTTGAGGAGTAGCAGAGGACTTTCCTAAAGATGTTGCAGAAGACTCCCCCTCAGTTGCAGCAGAAGGCTCCCCCTCAGATGCAGCAGAAGATCCTCCCTTGTGCGAGTCAGAGGACTCTCCTTCAAGTGAAGCTTTAGATTTTCCTTTCGATGAATCAGAAGGTTTAGATACAGGCTTGTACACGACTTCTTCGTCTTCATCTTCAGAGATACTCTTCCAATGCGAACCAGTTCTAGATACATCATTTGAATACACGTTTAAGGATTTGAAAAGTGACGTATAATCAAACAACCAATCTGGACCCACTCTTGCGTCTGTCTCATTCTCTTCCAACCAACGCACGTCATAGGATTCCACAATCTGTTTGGTTTTCTTATTGTAGACTCTATAAGCGGTGCGAGCAGCATACCCTACAAAATAGCAGTCATCGGCTTTGGCATTAAACTTCGGGTTGGCATCCAGGTGAAGAAGGATGCAAGGACAGCCAAATACTCGGAAGTGACTGACTGATGTCTTGTGTCCATAGTAAATTTCATACGGAGTTTTCATTTGAGTTTTGTTGATAAGCACTCGATTCTGAACATAACAGGCAGTGTTTATTGCCTCCGCCCAAAAGAAAACATGCAGCTTTGAGTCACACAACATCGTTCTTGCAGCGTCTTTGAGTGTTCTGTTCCGCCTTTCAGCAACACCATTTTGTTGAGGTGTATGTGCTAAACTAAATTGACGCAGGATACCCTTTTCAGCGCAGAAGTGATTGAGAACGGAATTCTTGAACTCTGTTCCATTATCGGTACGAAGCGCCTTCACCCTATGATTGGTCTGATTCTCAACAAGTACAACGAACTTCTTGATCAATTCAGTGACACCAGCTTTGTTGGATAGAAAGAAAACCCACGTAAATCGAGAGAAATCATCAATCACAACTAAACAGTAAGAACTTCTGTTGATGCTTAGCATGTTCACTGAACCAAACAAATCCATGTGAAGTAATTGAAGAACCTGAATGATTGAATTAACCTGTTTTGGCAAGTGCGGCTTTCGATGGTGCTTTCCTTGAGCGCATGACACACATTTTTCAAACATGATAAAGTCCTTGACGGGCAATCCACGGACCATCTCATTTTTCGCAAGACGATTCAGATTCTTGGCGTTAGCATGACCTAATCTTCAGTGCCACAACATTGCAGTTTGCTCGGAGATCTTGGAGAATAGACAAGTAACTTGTTCTGGGAGATTGCTATTCATATCAATAATATAGGCGTTCCCATCCCTTTTTGATTTTACGAGAATCCATTCTTCAGGAATGAAAAAGCCTGGCTTTAAGACCATGTATTCCTTGTCAGTGAAATGCGTAGAATAGCCTTTGTCACAAATCTGAGAAACGCTTAACAGACTGTGTTTCAATTCGGGAGCAAAATTCACGTTTTCGAAACTCAGAACTCCATTTGACACTGTTCCTCTTTGAGTGATTTCCCCTCCATCTCCACCCGCAAAAGAGACATACCCCCCATTAAATGATTGAATGCTGTGCAGTTGGGTGATATCTCCCGTCATATGCCGGGAACAGCCACAACCGCAAGGAGTTTACGGCCGTAAACACATAACAACCGTAAACTAAACAAAATCGGTTTTTACTACCCAATCACTACCACTAACTAGTATGCCTAGACCAAACCATTACAAAGGGTCTTTCAGAGACCCATGATTTCCTTGTTCATTTCATCATAACCAATACCATATTTGATCCATGATGGTTTTGGTCCCTTAAGAATAGCATGTGAGTTCTGTTTGAGAAGGGTTTTGGATGCCTTATAACTATTGATTTTTGTATTGATTTGGGTGTACATCTCACGATTGTCTTTTGTAATAATGTCACATTGATTCAATACAATTTCATATTGTTCAACTGACATAAGATGTGCCTCAGTTTTGATTGCAAGGTCATTTTCTAACTTAGCCATACGACATCTCAATTCATCAAGTCTGAACTGAGTTTCGGTCAGTTTATCTTTGTAGTAACTGACACGATATTCAACATTTTTGACATATTCTTTGATCATTTTAGGAATATGGTCAATGTCATCATTAAAAGGATAAATAGTTAAATGATTATCACGAAGCATAAAGCGTACCTTTTCATCATTAAAAGGCTCATTGGTGACATTACTAAAATTTTCTCATTTCTTCAGTTGCTCTGATACCAACAGAAGAAATGAGAAAAATTCAGTAAACCTATACTAGAATAGTCCAAGTGTTGAAAATACTGAAACAGAGTTTTAGAATCGTCAAGTGGCAAGTAGTGCGGAAAATAAAGAGTTGTGAATCAATCAAATTAATAGAAAAACATTTTTTAATGTTCAAGATCAATGATTCAAATGTTTATCATATTTATGAAGATTCAATTACAAGGGGCGTATTTATAGGCTTTGGAAAAGCCCATGACATGGCTTGACCAATCAGGTGCTGACACATCATCATGACTTTGTTATCAGTTGACACATTTTCAACAACTTGTTGATGGAGAGGAGAAGGCTCTTTGTCATCATCAGCCACGAAGCAGAGGCAGTTCTTGTAGGCTTCAGTTTCTTCTGCTTGATCTACTTCATCATCCGTTTCCCATAGTTCCACACTTGGAGTTTCCATGACAATGAAGGCTTTGTCTTTTGACTGATTCTTGATCTGCTCCTCTTTTTGAAGGTAGTATGCTTCGTCTTTGACCTTCTTGGTTTTCATTTTGCAATCCTTAGCAAAATGTTTTTCACCTTGACAGTTGTGGCACCTAATTACTTCATTATCTTCATGGAACTTCAACTTGTTATCTAGAACCCTTGTGTTCATCCTTTGAGAATTGTAAATTTTGGAATTTGAATTATGAGAGTTGAAGCTTTGTTGACTGTTGCTTCCTCCTTGGAACTTTCCAGAATTCTGATGATAGTGTTGGGGTTGCTGATAACTTTGTGCTCTAAAGTTCCCAGTTGGCTTGTTCAAAAACTTCTTGAAGTTTGGATTGAACTTGGTTAGGAGTGCCAAGCATTCTTCATACTCCTTTTCCTCATTGATTTTAGGAGATTGCATTGTAGTTCCAATGAAAGCTTGATGATTAGCCATGTACCCATTTGCAATCTGAAGAGGTTGTTGAGTTGGCATGTATGGATTCTGGTGGTACTGTTAAGCCAGACTTGAACTTTGATAAGGATATGTTCCATATCCTTGGTTGGAAAACTAATCAGCAAAATGGTTTGGGATTGGATTTTGATGTGCAATCAAGTTTTGAGAATGATTTGGTATGGGTGCTGAATTTCCCAGGGCAAGTCCTTGATTATCAAAAGGAGTTGCTTGAGCTAGCTTGTTGACCTTTAGCTCATGTTGTTGAAGTTCAGCATATAGATCAAATACATACATGGTGTCTAGATTGTTTGTAGTTTACAGTATGATCATATGCATTGTATCCTATTTTAGAGATAAATTGTTCATGAATTTCATATTGAAATCCTCTTGCGATCTTTCTCCTTTGAGTTTCTTCACCCTGTTGACAACAATGTTGTACCTAGAATATGCATCAAAGAGAGTTTCATGAGGTAACATCTTGAAGTTGTCCATGTCTGTAAATGCAGCTTTCTTCCTATTTGCAAGGATCTTATCAGTCCCCTCAAATTGTTTCTTGAGTGCATTCCAGACATTGAAGGGTGAACTATTGTCTTCATCGGGAAGTTGCTCATAGATGTCATGAGGAATTCCAGATAACAACTCTTGCATTGCCTTAGCCTCAAACTTCTTGATTTTCCTGTCACAAAGTTGAGCAGCAGAGGAAACAGATCTAGAGATAACTTTGGAGGTTTCAGGAGAAACATCAGCTTCAGGAACTCTAATATCCTTCAAAAATTCGGGAATATGTTTCCCAGTGGAGATGAAGGTCCATATGTCAGAGTCATGACCTTCTAGGTAGTACTTGATTCGATCTGCCCAAGAAGTGTATTCACTAGGCACAAGGATAAGTGCATGATTTCCTGCTCCAAGACTGTTTGCAACTGAAACTAAACAGAGAACATTTTGGTTTTGATTCACACTTGCCATTGAGAAAAGGTGATACTAGTTTGAAATTTCAAAAAAATTGTGAAAAGTTTTATAAGTCTCAAAGTCGATCACTCGAGCTCTGATACCAACTAAAGAAATGAGAAAAATTTAGTAAACCTAGACTGGAATAGTCCAAGTGTTGAACATAATGAAACAAAGTTTCAGAATCATCAAATGGCAAGTAGTGCGGAAAATAAAGAGTTGTGAATCAATCAAATTAATAGAAAAACATTTTTTTAATGTTCAAGATCGATGATTCAAATGTTTCTCATATTCATGAAGATTCAATTACAAGTGTTTGAATGTAGAACACACTAAAACTCTCAAATGGCTCTCTGAAGACTAGTCTAGGCAGCAATTTGTGCAGAATGAGAAGGAATGATCAGAAAAGAGCAACTTTATAATGGATCCCAAGGGGCCTATTTATAGGCTTTGGAAAAGCCCATGACATGGCTTGAACAATCAGGTGTTTACACGTCATCATGACTTAGTCATCAGTTGACACCTTTGCCCTACTTAACGGAGAATGGATGGAATATTCCAATTCCGTTAGGGTTCCATCCAAGTTATGAGTCTTCATAATTCTTGAACCTTCATGATCAACATTGAAAAAGCGATGGGAAACATGAGCATCATGTTGCTCAATTGTCTTCTTAGAAGTCATCATCTTCTGGAAGTGTTATTGATCATGTTAAGTAGTTTCTTGAACGTTGGACTTTGTCTTGAACTTGAAGATGTACCACCACATGTTCATGATGGGTAATGGACGAAATTTATGTTCCTTTGAGCATTTGGACGTGCCTTCATTATACATGATGTGCCATGTGCAATCTTGTTGAGCCATCAATGTGATCATGTTGATCTATTGACTTGAGTTGAGGCAGCAAGTATTCTTGTTGAGCCATTAAATCTTGTTGAGCCATAGAGTTGTGGATGAGTCAACAATGTTTCTGATGAGCCATCAATATTCCAAATGATCCATCAGCATCTTGATGCTCTACATATGATCTAGATGTGTCATCTGAGATCATGATGGTCCAACTAGCTTTCAACAAGTGATCCATGTCAGCAACAGGTGCTCCATGTAAGCTTCATCTATTCCAACATCTGATTCTTCAAACACTTGTTGAGTGTTCAATATCTTTCCAACCTGAAACATTATGATAATGTTTGTTAGAGAGATATATAAAAGGACTCAGCTTATTTCAAGTCACAATCACATACAAATATTTTCCAACAACGACTTGATGATGAGATTGTGGGGTGATAAGAGAGTGAGTGGACCCGGTTGGGAGTAATCACTTAGGACTATCAGGGAAAAACTATGGGGTGAGCGCATGGGGGAGTGAGAGAGAGTATCATATGACTGCGGGGAGCCGTAGCATTCATGAGTCAGAGAGAGAGAGAGAGAAAGAGAGAAAGAGAGAGAGAGTATGGCTATAGGGAGCTATAGCATACATGAGTCAGAGAGAGAGAGAGAAAGAGAGAAAGAGAGAGAGAGTATGGCTATAGGGAGCTATAGCATACATGAGTCAGAGAGAGAGAGAGAAAGAAAGAAAGAAAGAAAGCGAGAGAGAGAGAGAGAGTATCATAAGAATGCGGAGAGCCGTAGCATTCATGAGTCAACGAGAGAGAGTATCGTAAGACCGTGGGGAGTCGTAGCATTTACAAGGCGGTGAGAGAGTGTCATAAGACTGCGAGGAGCTGTAGCACTTGTTAGTCAGTGAGATAGTGTTGTAAAACTATGGGGAGTCGTATCCTTTAATAGTCATGGTGTGACACAGAGGGGTTCTTAGGCCCTGGTAGCCTTGCAAAATGAGTCCGTGGGAATCTGGTGGCCGGACGAAAGGCGAGATTGGGGTTTATGTGGTGGTTGGAAACTGTATTATCTTGATCGAGGGAGAAGTTGTCGCAAATCAAAAGGATGGGAGGAGTAATGTTCATGTGGATTCGCGGATCTCAGGTCTTGACTTGAGTAATAGATTGGATACGAGTGATTCCAATTCTGTGTCAGGCCAGACTTTTGTGTTTGACTTGGCTATATCTGTGTGAATGATAGGCAAGTTGGTAATTTTGGATTTTAGATGGATTCCATTTTTAGTGGTTATGGGTCCCATATGATGTTTTAGACCTGGGTGGGTTGGTTCGTTTGGCCTGAGGAGGACCACAACACGCCCGAAATGAGCAAGTGGTAGGCGACAGAGGTCGGAGGTGACGTGTGACTGCAGATTGGTTGTAATATTCGCTTGGAGTAAATCGAACTTAGTGATTGCGTGTACAGTGTGATTGGTTGAGATAGCTTGGTTGGATCGATCGGATGTGGACTCGTATCGCTGGATGTGCTAGAGTAGCCTTGGTGGTCAAACTGTTTGGTTGGGAGTCGATCTTGTATTCGGATTTGGTGTCAAGCATTGAGAGGTAGTTGGAGTTATGTTTTCGGATATTAGTGGATAGTTCAGTGAGGCATGGTCATCGAGTTCGAGGCCGGAGCTGAATTATCCTGGGGTTGGTAGTGAAATGATTCTATCTGACGAGAGGTCAGACGTAGTGTAGAGTTTCGGTTTCCATGTGGATCGGTAGGCTTCATTTAGTTTTGAGGGCAGAGTATTGAGGTTCACTCTTCAGATGGGTTCTGATGCTTCGAATCAAGGTGTAACATCTCGAAATTCAGGTAAAGCTATTTAACCCTTCTCCTTTCCCAAGTTGTCAAATTAAGTCCCTTAAGTGAAAGGTTAGGATTGTGAGTACGCTGGGCGTACTAAGGAGTACGCTGCATGTACTCACGCGCTTATTTTGGACGCGGACTCGCCTGGGTATGCTGTTACACTGGGCGTAGCGAGCCCAGGTGTAAACCCTAATTTGGGGCTTGTGCACTATAAAAGGAATGGTATGGCCTTGACCTTAGCCTCCATTCCAGAGAGTGAAACCCTAAAAGAGTGCCCTCCTTCATTTCTAGCTAGAGTGTTGGTATCCTAAGCTTCTAAGTGTCATTTCAAGCTAGTGAAAGAGAAGAAGAGGCTATTTTGGAGGCTAGAAGCTTGTGGAAAAGATTAGATCTGAGCTTTTCAGAGGTTGGAGCTTCTTCCTGAGGTAAAAAGCTCAAATCTTGCCATGTTATCTGTATTGTGTGCTTCTTGGACCAATTTCTAGGGTTTTTGGTCCCAAGATGGAGACTTTATGAGTAAATGGTCTCCATTGGCCTAGATCTATCATATTTAAGGATTATAAGTGTTGTATGTTCATAAAAATGCAATCTTGGAAGTAAATATGGAGCCATGCATGAGATCTAGACCTTTGGAGAGAAAAAGGAAAGAGTTTTGAGGGTGTAAGGACCTTTACAGCCATGCAAAGGCTTAAAGGTTCCAACTTTATGGAATAAGAGGTTGTAAGAGAGTCAGATCTAGAAGTTGAAGGAGTGTCTTAACCGTTTAACACCAAACTCTAAGAAATGGCTGAACTGGGACTTATGCTGGGCGTAACTCTCAGTACGCGCAAACTAAGGGGTTGAGGCCCCGATTGTGGTTCGCCGGCGTACGCTCCGCGTACAGAGAAGGTACGCGCCGCGTACTGCCTTCTGTTGACTTTCGATGACTTTTAAGATTTTGGTCAACCTTTGGACTTTTGGGTCAGGGAGGGGTAAAATGGTCTTTTACCCTTCTGTGGAAATGTTAGAATGGATTTAATCTAGCCTTTGAGAGCCGTTATTTATTTGAGAGTATTGTTATGTGTATAGGCGGCGGCTAGACCAGTGTGCTCGAGTGCGAGACTATCCGAGATACCGAGGTGAGTCTTCTCACTATACTGTACCTGGAAGTGTACCTATGTGTGACCGGAAGGTCTTGTATGTTATGAGATATATGTGCTATATGCTGATATGTGATATGTATGTGTTATGCTATGTATGATAAGGACCGGAAGGTCAAGGTGATATGGACCGGAAGGTCAAGAGGACATGGACCGGAAGGTCATGAGGTTATGGACCGGAAGGTCGATACGGGTAGGAACAAAAGGTCTACCGGGATTCGGGACGGAAGTCCCCTGAGACACTTGGACCGGAAGGTTCCACAGAGTTATGGCCTGGAAAGGCGTATGTGTTGTATGTGGTATTTTGGGGAACTCACTAAGCATTTATGCTTACAGTGTGGTGTGATGTGTTTCAGGTACCAGTGAGGATCGCGGGGAGGCAAATGCCTGAAAGAGGGAGATTGAGTTGGAGACTCAGGCCAAGGAGGAGGTCGAGTCTCAGGGGATGGATATGCGACAAACACAGCCTCAGCCGACAGCCAAGCGGGAAAAGCCCGCTGATTCGAGATCTGGAGGCCAGAAGGGCCGCACTTGCGGAAAGTGCGGCAAGGGACATGATGGGTTGTGAGTCTGGTGCTTGCTACAAATGTGGCAAGGAGGGGCATATAGGCAAGGACCGCCCCAAGGGATTCATGGTTTGCTTCCATTGCAACCAGACGGGCCATCGGAAGACCGAGTGTCCGTAGCTGCGAGGGACAGCATAGGGAGCGCAGCAGGGATCTGCCACTGCCGCCATGCACGCTACTGAGGTTCGGCCGGTGAAGGCCGAGGCACCGAAGGCTCGTGGTAGAGCCTTCCAGTTGACAGCAGAGGAGGTCCATGCAGCGCCCGATGTCGTGGATGGTATGTATTTTTTTCATTTATTTATGATTGAGTTTGAGGTGCTGTGCTTATATTATGATATGCGTAGGTACTTTTCTTGTGAATTATGTACCTGCTTTAGTGTTATTTGACTCGGGTGCGAGTCGGTCATTTGTTTCCTTGGCATTTAGTCAGCACATCAGTATCCGACGAGAGGCGTTGAGTCGACCTCTGCGAGTTTCTATAGCTGACGAGCGAGCGGTGTATGCTACAGATGTGATTCGAGGATGCATACCTGAGATATTCGGTGTGGAGTTCCCGATAGATCTGGTCCCTATTGCGATGGGGGACGTATGTGTCATAGTGGGCATGGATTGGTTGAGCCGATTTGGAGCTGTTATAGACTGCGAGCGTCAGTTGGTGATGATACGAGACCCTAGTGGGGGAGTACTTACGGTGTACGGCGAGGGTACCTGATGTGGGTCAGCGTTTTGTTTGGCTGCCAGAGCGAGACAGAGTTTGTAGCAGGGCTGCAGCGGGTTCGTAGCCTATGTGATGGACACACGAGTGGTCGTTGAGAGGCCAAGTTCGATTGATGGGGTTCCGATAGTGTGCGAGTTCCCGGATGTTTTTCCCGAGGAATTGTTGGGTGTGCCTCCCGAGAGGCAAGTAGAGTTCCGTATCAATTTGGTTCCGGTGGCAGCACTTATCGCCAAGGCGCCTTATCGCCTTGCGCCGCCAGAGATGCAGGAGTTATCCTAGTTGCTTCAGGAGCTGCTGGGGAAAGGGTTTATTAGACCGAGTAGCTCACCTTGGGGAGTGTCGATCCTTTTTATCAAGAAAAAGGATGGTTCACACTAGATGTGCATCGATTATCGGGAGTTGAACAAGTTGACGGTCAAGAATCGTTATCCGTTACTGAGGATCGACGATCTGTTCGATCAGTTGCAGGGGGCGTCTTGGTTTTCCAAGATAGACTTGTGGTCGGGATATCATCAGATGAGGGTTCAGGATGAAGATATCCAGAAGACAGCGTTCAAAACTCGTTATGGGCATTACGAGTTCATGGTGATGCCTTTTGGGCTCACCAATGCACCGGCAACGTTCATGGATCTCATGAACAGGGTGTACAGACCGATGCTGGATCGGTCGGTGATCGTGTTCATTGATAATATTTTGGTGTGTTCGAGATCTAGAGAGCAGCACGAGGAGCATCTAAGAGAGATTCTCGGGGTATTGAGATCGGAGAGGCTTTTCGCCAAATTCACCAAGTGTGATTTTTGGTTACGAGAGGTCCAGTTCTTGGGACACCTCGTTAATCAGGATGGGATATTGGTCGATTCGGCCAAGATTGAGGCGGTTATGAGATGGGAGGTGCCGAGATCACCCACCCAGATTAGAAGTTTTCTAGGGTTGGCCGGCTATTATCGGAGATTTATCAGGGATTTCTCCAAGATCATCGTGCCTCTCACCAGGTGACCCGGAAGGGTGTTGGTTTTTCATGGGGTCCGGAGCAACAAACCTCGTTTGAGACACTTCATCAGAGATTGTGCGAAGCCCCGGTGCTAGCCCTCCCGGAAGGGATGGAGGATTTTGTAGTGTATTGTGACGCATCGATATCGGGGTTGGGTGCAGTACTTATGCAGAGGGGGCATGTGATAGTGTATGCATCGAGGCAGTTGAAGCCTCATGAGACGAAGTATCCCACCCACGGTTTGGAGTTAGGGGCAGTGGTGTTCGCCCTCAAGATTTGGCATCACTACTTGTATGGGGTTCGGTGTACCATCTACACGGACCACAAGAGTTTGAAGTATTTGATGGACCAGCCCAATCTGAATATGCGGTAGAGAAGATGGCTAGATGTGGTAAAGGATTATGATTGTGAGATCCTGTACCACCCGGGCAAGGCTAATGTCGTACCCGACGCCCTGAGCCGTAGGGCGGAGAGTGCCCCGATTCAGGATATTTGTATGCAGTTGACAGTGATGACTCTGGTGTTGGACACCATTCGGGAGGCCCAGGTAGAGGTTGCAAGACCGTAGAACCGAAAGAGGGAGCGAGTGATCGGGCAAGTGTCGGAGTTCATTACCGATAGTCGTGGGTTGATGACCTTTCACGGTCGGATTTGGGTTACGTATGCAGGCGGAGCGCGCACCACTTTGATGGAGGAGGCGCATAAATCGAGATTTTCGATCCATCTCGGGGCCACTAAGATGTATTTTGATTTGAATAAGGATTATTGGTGGCCATGTATGAAGAGGGATGTAACATGGTTTGTTGAGAGGTGCTTAACCTGTCGCAGGGTTAAGGCAGAGCACCAGCGACCACATGGCCTTTTGCAACCACTTGAGGTTCCCCAATGGAAGTGGGAACAAATTTCTATGTATTTCATCACCAAGTTGCCGAGGACCACGAGGGGTGTTGATGCAATTTAGGTGATCGTCGACCGGCTGACGAAGAGCCCTCACTTCCTTGCTATTAGTGAGAGATTTTCTGCTGAGAGGCTGGCTGAGTTGTATGTGAGAGAGGTGGTATCGCGGCATGGAGTGCCGATCTCGATTGTATCATATCAGGATGTACGTTTTACTTCCAGGTTCTGGAAGAAGTTCCAAGAGGAGCCGGGCACAAGGCTGCATTTCAGTACCACTTACCACCCGCAAAGTGACGGACAGAGTGAGCGGACGATTCAGATGCTCGAAGACTGCTTCGGGCATGTGTGTTGGACTTTGGAGGAAGTTGGGACATGTATATGTCATTGGCTGAGTTTTATTATAACAACAACCACCATTCGAGCATTGGTATGCCTCCCTTTGAGTTGTTGTATGGGAGGAGGTGTTGAACTCCCATCTGTTGGGGAGAGGTGGGGCAGCGAGTGATGGGAAGCACTGAGATAGTGCTTCAGACAACAAAGCAGATACATCAGGTCAGGCAGAGATTGTTGATAGCTCAGAGTCTCCAGAAAAGTTACGCAGATAGGCGACGATCCGAGCTCGAGTTTCAGGTTGGGGATTTTGTACTCTTGAAAGTGTCTCCTTGGAAAGAAGTGATTCTATTCAGGAAGAGGGGCAAGCTGGGGCCCCAGTATATTGGGCCGTTTAGGGTGATCGCGAGGGTGGGCAGAGTAGCATATCGTTTGGAGCTACCTGTAGAGTTGAGCCAGATTCATGATACCATCCACGTGTCTCACCTGAGGAAGTGTATAGCCGACGAGTCGGCAGTAGTACCATTGGAGGATATCCAGGTGGACGCGAGTCAGAATTATGTTGAGAGGCCGATTGCAATCTTGGATCGGAAGACCAAGGTTCTGAGGTACAAGGAGGTGCCCCTGGTTTAGGTCCAGTGGCAGCATCGGAGGGGGTCCGAGCTGACTTGGGAGCCGGAGTCGGAGATGCGGGAGCAGCATCCGGAGTTGTTTTCAGCATGAGACCTCAAGGGAGAAGTCTGGTTCTAGTGGGGGAGAATTGTAACATCCCGAAATTCAGGTAAAGCTATTTAAGCGTTCTCCTTTCCCACGTTGTCAAATTAAGTCCCTTAAGTGAAAGGCTAGGATTGTGAGTACGCTGGGCGTACTAAGGAGTACGCGGCGCGTACTCACGTGCTTATTTTGGACGCAGACTCGCCTGGGTACGCTGGGCGAACCCAGGGTTACGCTGGGCGTAGCGAGCCCAGGTGTAAACCCTAATTTGGGGCTTGTGCACTATAAAAGGAATGCTATGGCCTTGACCTTAGCCTCCATTCCAGAGAGTGAACCCTAAAACAGTGCCCTCCTTCGTTTCTAGCTAGAGTGTTGGTATTCTAAGCTTCTAAGTGTCATTTCAAGGTGGTGGAAGAGAAGAAGAGGCTATTTTGGAGGCTAGAATCTTGTGGAAAAGACTAGATCTGAGCTTTTCAAAGGTTAGAGCTTCTTCCTGAGGTAAAAAGCTCAAATCTTGCCATGTTATTTGTGTTGTGTGCTTCTTGGACCAATTTCTAGGGTTTTTGGTCCCAATATGGAGACTTTATGAGTAAATGGTCTCCATTGGCCTAGATCTATCATATTTCAGGATTATAAGTGTTGTATGTTCATAAAAATGCAATCTTGGGTGTAAATATGGAGCCATGCATGAGATCTAGACCTTTGGAGGGAAAAATGAAAGAGGTTTGAGGGTGTAAGGACCTTTACAGCCATGCAAAGGCTTAAAGGTTCCGACTTTATGGAATAAGAGGTTGTAAGAGAGTCAGATCTAGAAGTTGAAGGAGTGTCTTAACCGTTTAAGACCAAAATCTAAGAAATGGCTGAACTGGGACTTATGTTGGGCATAACTCTCAGTACGCACAGACTAAGGGGCTGAGGCCCCGATTGTGGTTTGCTGGCGTACACCCCGCGTACAGAGAAGGTACGCGCCACGTACTGCCTTCTGTTGACTTTCGTTGACTTTTAGGGTTTTGGTCAACCTTTGGACTTTTGGGTCAGGGAGGGGTAAAATGGTCTTTTACCCTTCTGCGGAAATTGTAGAATGGATTTAATCTAGCCTTTGAGAGCCGTTATTTATTTGAGAGTAATGTTTTGTGTATAGGCGGGGGCTAGACCAGTGTGATCGAGTGCGAGACTATCCGAGATATCGAGGTGAGTCTTCTCACTATACTGTACCTGGAAGGGTACCTATGTGTGATCAGAAGGTCTTGTATGTTATGAGATATATGTGCTATATGCTGATATGTGATATGTATGTGTTATGCTATGTATGATAAGGACCGGAAGGTCAAGGTGATATGGATCGGAAGGTCAAGAGGACATGGACCGGAAGGTCATGAGGTTATGGACTGGAAGGTCGATACGGGCAGGACCGGAAGGTCTACTGGGATTCGGGACGGAAGTCCCCTGAGACACTTGGACCGGAAGGTTCCATAGAGTTATGGCATGGAAAGGCGTATGTATTGTATGTGGTATTTTGGGGAACTCACTAAGCATTTATGCTTACAGTGTTGTGTGATGTGTTTCAGGTACCAGTGAGAATCGCGGGAAGGCGCCGGCATGATCAGTACACACATATGAGGAGTTTTATATGTGATGGTCTTGGGATTTGATGTTATGGATTGTTATGTGATACAATGACATTTTTATAACAATTATGAATGAAAGTGTGATTTTAAAATGTAAAAAAATTGTTTTAAAATTTACATCGTTACACAAGGGTTAGGCTGTGTCCTTATGCAGCGTGGAAAGGTGATAGCTTACGCATCGATGCAATTAAAGACACATGATGTAAATTACACCCCCATGATCCCGAGTTGGGAGCTATGGTTTTCGCCCTAAATATTTGGAGGCACTACCTATACGGTACAAAGTGCACCGTCTTCACCGATCACAAAAGCCTCCAACACATTCTAAACCAAAAGAAGGTAAACATGAGGCAGCAAGGGTGGGTTGAGCTTCTAAATGAATGTGAATGCGAGATCAAGTACCACCCATGCAAGGCTAACGTGGTAGCCGATGCCCTGATCAGAAAAGAATACTCGGGTCGCCGGGTGAAAACCCTATCAATAACCATCCAATCCCACCTAACCTCGCAGATCAAGGAAGCGCAAACAGATGCATTGAAGCCAGAGAACGTCACGAATGAAACACTGTGTGGGATGGATAAGAAATTTGAAGCCAAGGAGGACGGAACTTATTGCTTCATAAATAGAGTATGGGTCCCTAAACTTGGGGGATTTAGAGAAATGATCATGAACGAAGCCCACAAGGGGCGATATTCCATCCATCCGGGTTCAGATAAGATGTACCTGGACATTAAGGAACATTATTGGTGGGCAAATATGAAGGCAAAGATCACCACATATGTGGGAAAGTGTCTCACTTGCACCAAGGTGAAAGTGGAATGCCAAAAGCCCTCGGGACTATTACAACAGCCAGTAATACCCAAGTGGAAATGGGAAAGGATTACTATGGACTTCGTGACCAAATTACATAAGAGGACAGACGAATTGGATGCTATTTGGGTAATCATCGATAGGTTAACTAAATCCGTTCATTTCTAGTCAATAAAGGAATCGTACAAGATGGAAAGATTAACACGAATCTATATCCAAGAGATCATGATACTCCACGGAGTGCCGATATCTATAATCTCAGATCGGGATAGTAGATTTACCTCGCGATTTTGGCAGTCACTCCAGAATGATATGGGAACACAGATAGACATGAGCACTGCTTATCACCCTCAAACCGGTGGCCAAAGCGAACGAACCATTCAAACACTCGAAGCATGCTCCGAGCCTGTGTGATCAATTTTGGCAAGTCATGGGATACCCATTTTTCCTTAATTGAATTCTCATACAATAATAGCTATCACACAAGCATAAAGGTTGTTCTATTTGAGGCCTTATATGGTCGCAAATGCAGATCACCTCTCTGCTGGGCTGAGGTGGGTGACACCCAACTAGCAAAAGGGAAATCACAGGACGACACCCTTACAGGACCAGAAATCATTTGAGAGACTACAAAGAAAATAATTCAACTCAAAGCCTGACCCCAAGCGTCGCATGACCGATAAAAGAGTTACGCTGACAATCGACGAAAACCACTGGAATTCCAAGTCGGATATCGAGTGATACTAAAATTCTCTCCCTGGAAAGGGATGATTCGTTTTGGGAAACGAGGAAAACTAAACCCACGATACATCGGACCCTTTGAGATTCTTGCCCGAATTGGTCCTGTAGCTTATAAGTTGCAGCTACCTTCGGAGCTCAGCAACGTACACCCCATGTTCCACGTTTCAAATTTGAAAAAGTGCTTATCATATGAAACTCCTGTCATTCTTGTAGAAGAAATCGAAATAAAAGAGAATCTCCTGTTCGTTGAAGAACCGGTCGAGATAATGGATAGGGAAGTGAAGCGTACGAAACAGAGCCGCATTCCGATTTTGAAGGTTCGATGGAACGCCAATTGTGGACCGAAATTCACATAGGAACGCGAAGACCAGATGAAGCAGAAGTACCCTCACTTATTCTCTCGTTCATAATCGTACCTTTCGAAAGAATTACGAGACGAAATTCCCTCTAACGGAGGGGGGGGATGATGTCACAACTAGCATTTTCAGCTAGGGGATTCTAATTTTATGTAAATATCAACTATTGCAAGGCTTGTACTTCAAGTGAATGTCATGTTATATGCTAAGTTAAAAATCATCTATTTGAATCCAAACCCTTAGTAAACTTCAAAATCTAATACAATACATTTCACATATTCAACCATGGGTTGAAAACCCTAAAAATCCCGGTTCAAGTTATTATGGACTAGGTGTTGGATAAGGTGTCTAAGTCCATAATTATTTTTGGTATGTACTTGACCCGACCCGACATGGTCCATTTAGGTTGCATGGCACCATGCATTGGATAAACTAAATAAGAGAAATAGCACTTATGGTTTTTTAATATATTATAAGTTCAAATATATTAATAATATTATTTAATTAGTTTGATCAAGAATTAATTAAGTGATCAAAAGATAACTAATTAAATATATGGGTTGTTTATGTAAATCATCCATAACTTATATAGTGGGCTAAGAGGCTCCATGGATTATCAAGTTGGCTTCCACCCATAGGATGCTCCATGGAGTTAATCCATGGGTCATGGAAATGAAAAGTCATGTTACATTAGGGTTTACCTAATGCAATACACCATATAAACCATGTGACATCTCCTAAAATTGGCTATGCATTCATACTTGAGGACTAGAGCCGATTTTTGAGTGTTATACTTTCTCTCCAAGTTTACTCCATAGCCTTTGGTGTTGTGTGAAGCATTTAAGGCATCACACTTGGGGTGCTAGGCTCACAAGGTTTCAAGGAATCAAAATAAACAACAAGGTATGTTATTCTATGTATCATTTAAGTTAACATGTTCCTCATGTATGCTAGATAGGATTATGAACCTTGGAAATCAATTTTGCATGAATCTTAGACAAACATAGATCCAAGGTTTATTAGGTTTGCATGTACACTTAGGAAGTGTTAGAATGCTAAAAACCCATCAGTGGTATCAAAGCCTAGGCTTGTTTGTTTGTTATTTGTGCAAAAATGTGTTAAAAATCGAAACTGCTTGTTGTTTGAGCAGTGGACTCGCCGAGTCCAATTGAAAAATCATCCTACTCGTCGAGTAGGTTCATGCACACAATGAGTAGGAGGCCTTGACAACATATTTTCGACTTTTGTTGCTTGAAATGGACTAGAAACATTACCCTAAACTGTTTTGGTGTATTAAAACTTGTTTTAGATGGTGTAATGTTTATGCTAATCCATTTACAATGGCAATTATCAAAAATTACAAGTTTTATGAGTAATTTATGATTCTTGAAATGTTTATATTCATGTTCTTGAACTTATAAAGATTAGATGATCATAGGAATTGTTTGTAACCTACTTGGTAGTTTAATTGATGATCACTATGTGTTTTAATGGATTCCATAACTTGTCCTCAAGTTATGGAAAACCAAAGGTCACACTTTAATAAAAACCATTAAAAGAACACAAGGGTTATAAAATTGAAGAGTCTTCATTTTTAATACTCAATTAATTCATAAGTTACAAGAAATGAAAAGTTTTGAAAGTTTACAAAACTTTCCCTCAAGTTTTGGAACAAGTAAAGTCATGATTAAAACTTTAGTTCCAACCCTCATAATTTTAAAAGTTAAAATTCAACCCTTATACTTTATAATATTATAAGTTAATATATATATATATATATATATATGTATGTATGTATGTATGTTTAAGATCAAGTTGTCTTACTGCTAGTACGCCTCATTCACGAAGCCGGTTTATAAGGGGGTATAAGGTTGTTGCCTATAGAATGGCAACTTAATGGGTGTCCACTCTCACCCACCGATTCCTTGATCAGTGGAGGGTCGTTAGCCGAACGGGTAGGACAAGGACTTATAAATTCACATTAAAAGTATAATGATAATTAAAAAGTAACTAAAAGTTTTAATTAAATTCCAAATATTAGTTACTTTAGGAAAATGTGAATAAGGTGCCCATGAAATTACACTTTACACTTTGTTTAATTCGTTAGTGGAGCGTGTGTGGTTAACCGACACACTAACTTGAATTTAACAAGGTAGGTAAAGGGTGACTTAAGTTTATTATAGGTCGGTGGAGTGCGTGTGGTTAACCAGCACATCGATTGAGTGATAAACATTGAGAGTACCAAGTGATTTGCATGATTACTTCACACCTCGTTTTGTGATCCTCTGTATCCCAGTCATAAAACTTAGAGGGCACACTCGAGATTGAAACATGCCTTTGAAAAGTTCATTGAATCTCAAAAGAATCTAGGAATTTCTAAGAACCAAATTAAAAACTTAATATATTAATATTTCGTTTTTGGTGGAAATTGGTGAATCGTCATTCACCTACCTTTCAAATATGTTATTACTTAGATTACGGCATACCTCTTCTAAGTATAATATATTGTGATTGGGTCCTAGCCTTAATAATACATTTGGGTGTTTTATTAAGGACTAAATTAATATCTAAACTAATCTTGTCTTTCGTTAGATGTCTTCAAACAATGCTGCTTCTAGCTCTAATACTAATGGCTCCTTTACCCTTATGAACCTGTGTGGGAAAGTCACTTTTGATGGATCCAACTTCAATAAATGGATTAGAAACATCAGGATGATTACTTGCTATGAGGACAAGGAATGTGTCCTCGATAAGGAGCTTAAAGAGATTGATGAGACCACTGCAACTCCTTATGAGATCGCTGACTTCCAGGCACATGAAAGGGATGCCACCAAAGTGGCATGCATCATGATGGCCACCATGACAACAAAACTCCAAAAGTCCTATATGAACTTCTACCCTTTTGAAATACAACAATACTTGATGGAAAGATACCATCAAAGTGCCCGAAAAGAGAGGCATGAAATCATCTCTTCCATGATAACAACCCGAATGAAGGATGGTGAAGCCATCACGGCCCACATGCAGAAAATGCAAAGATTTATGGACCGTCTGTGGAAGCTTAATGTGAACTTCCCCGAGGAGCTTGCAATAGATATCATTTTTCACTCCTTACCCTCGTGCTATGATCAATTCCGCATGACATATCACATGAATAAGGAAGAGGTCACACTCACCAGACTTCAAGGACTCCTAAACACCGCGGAAAGTGGTCTTAAGGGTAAGTCGATTGTTACTCCTACTCCTATCAACTCCGTCCCTGTCTTGGCAATCGGGAAAGGGAAGGGTAAGAAGAGGAAGAGTCCCTCGAAGGGTACCAAGGGTAATACCCTTGAAGGCTACTCTTCAAATGGAACAAAGAAAGGTTTCGTCACTTCTTCTGCTGATCCAAAAGAGGCTGAATGCTTCTATTGCCATGAAAAAGGCATATTGGAAGCGGAACTGCCAAAGTACCAGCAAGATGTGAAGGATGGGAAAGTTATATCCAACCATGCATGTATTTACACTATCTTATCTAATAACTCACCCTATTCTAACTCTTCGGTCCTTGATACTGGTTGTGGTATTCATATTTGTTCTGATTTGTAGGGACTAAGAAGAAGTGAGAATGTGGAGCATGGAAGAATAAACTTGATCATGGGGAATAGGAAAGCTTTACCTGTTACCAAGATTGGAGTTTATACTTTAGTGCTAAGTAGTGGGTTTAGTTTAGATTTGAATAAATGTTGTTACTCGCCAGAAATGGCAAGAAATATTATTTCCTTTCATGCATTGTACAAACAAGGTTTTACCTTTTCATTTGATAATGAAGTTGGTTCGATTTATGATTTCTTTAATAATGTTCTTTATTTTAAAGCATTACCTTGTGATGGTGTCTATGAAACTGTATCTGTTGTAGATAACTTAGGAAATAATGTATTATGTATTGATTCTGTTAATGATAATAGCTTGGATAAAGCATCGTTATGGCATTGTCGTGTTGGACATATAAGCAAGAAATGCATAGGCCAAATCCAAAAGGATGGAGTCTTGGAATCATTTGACCTAAAGTCAGATGCTAGTTGCGAATCATGCTTACTTGGAAAAATGACAAAGTCTCCCTACACCAGTTCTTGTGAGAGGGGTGAAGGTTTGTTGGATCTCGTACACACGGATGTGTGTAGACCCTTCAAACATGCCACAAGGGATGCTAATCGTTATTATTTGACTTTTATTGATGATTATAGTAGATATGAATATGTCTACTTAATCAAGCATAAGTCAGAGACTTTTGAAAGGTTTAAAGAGTTTAAATAGGAAGTCGAGAATCAATTGGGCAAGAATATTAAGATGCTTAGATCCAATCGAGGTGGTGAGTATCTTAGTTCAGATTTCCTCGACTATCTTAGGGAATGTGGGATTGTCTCACAATTGACACCTCCCAGGACACCGCAGTTGAATGGTGTAGCTGATAGGAGTAATCGAACCTTGTTGGATATGGTTCGTTCCATGATGAGTCGATCTTCGCTACCAATCTCATTTTGGGGGTATGCCTTAGAGACTGCCGCCATATCCTTAATCTAGTCGCTACAAAGAAAGTTGCCAAAACTCCTCATGAGATGTGGACTGGTAAAGTACCCAAACTAGACCACATCAAGATTTGGGGTTGCGAGGCTTTCGTGAGATGCGAGACTCATGATAAGCTCGAACCTCGAAGCGAGAGGTGTATTTTCATCGGCTACCTACAGAAATCCTTTGGTTACCTCTTCTATAGACCTAGTGAGAATGTGGTCTTTGTAGCTAGGAGGGCTGTCTTTCGAGAAAGAGAGTTCATAAGCCAAGGAAACAGTGGGAGGGAAGTTGACCTTGAAGAAATTCAAGAGTCAAATGGTGAAGGAACTTCAAACCCTAGCACTCAACTTGAGGAGGAAACTCCTGTTATGCCAATTGACGAGTTTGTACCTCTGAGGCGTTCCACGAGAGTTAGGAATGCACCGGAGCATTACTATGGATTCCATATTAATACGGAAGGTGATACACGTATTAGTGATGAGACACTAGTAGGGTTGGATGAACCTAACAGTTACGCGGAAGCCATGGCAGTCCCTGAGTCAGCCAAGTGGAAAGAGGCATGATTTTGTGTGTTTTCTTTAGTTACATCTATGTTTATGTGTTGTAAACTTCATAAACTTAAAGATCTACTAAAATATGATGATATTGGTATAACATAACACTTATTTTAACAGATCACACAAGAAAAAGTATTAAAACACTCTTGGGATACTTGAATCTAAGAAAAACATCATGAAAGGGGCTAAAAGCGACAAAATAACAAAGTATGGGCTAATTATGTAACTTACAGCTAGTATGGGGTTCTAAAGGAAATTTTTGTTAAAACAATGGCTAAACTCGACATTTGAGGCCTTATATGGACCAAAAATGTAAATATTTTCATAAATGGGCCTTATTGGGCTTCTCACGGTTTTGGGCCCAAAATTATAATTTTTGATCTTTTGTGGGTTTAATTGTCATTTTCAAGAAAGTTGTGTCAAAAATGTAAGTTTTTGATAAAAAGGGGTCAAAGTTGCGAAAATTATGAACATTTGGGCCAAACGATGAAATTTACTATAAATGGGCCGAAAATGTATACTTTCACAAAAACCAAGACAAAAATGATATTTTTGACAAGAATGAGTTAAAAATGTTATTTTTACAAATACTAACCTTAAATAGATGTTTTGTCCAAAAGAGGGCCTAAAATGTTATTTTTACTAAACTTGGGCCTTAATTGTAAATTTTTGGCTTAATGGGCCAAGAATGTTAATTTTATAAAAGTGTGCTTTTTATGCCATTTTAGTAAATTATTGAGTCACTACTAGCAAAATAATAACAAACAGGCTAATTTTGATGTTCTCATGTTATCGGGCCTAAGTGGCCCATTTATATGCTTGATAGGTCTTTAGTACTCTTTATATGTTTATTGGGCCTCATTGACCCATTAACATGCGCGATGGACCTTGGATACTATTTACATGCTATTTGGGCCCGTAAATACCTTACATGTTAAATGGGCGTTGGTTGTCCTTTTACATATATTTTGAGCCCATGTTATATAATCTCGTTCCTTTTGGGCCTGAAAATGAATTATATGTTTAGCGAGCCTCCGTGGTTCGTTTACATGGTTCAATGGGCCTGGAATGAGTTTTATATGCTTCTCTTCGCGTAAATTTGATTAAGGATCTAGTGAGACATGTCAGTTAGCACCTATTGAGTGTACGATCGTAGCCTGTAGTTATAACCAGAGTCTCTTGGAGGGAGAGCAGGGGGTTTGTGTATAGATCTATATGGGGATGACACCCCACACCTGAGATGTTCGCTATAGTTAGACTACACCAGTCTAGGGTGACGAAAAATCTTATTCTATTTTCTATCGGGGTTTAACAACGCCAAGACAGACGAAATTATCATTAAGTAGTATGGTTATAACGACTCACTTAGAGGAATTAACGTTATTGAATTTACGGGAGACCATTCTCTTTTCTCTATGGAGTACTCAAGAACATACTCACACTGGTACTCAACCTCGGGGGTTGATATACCGACATTCTCTTTTACAGGCAACATCGGATTGTCCGGGGGCATTCTCTTTACAATCTCTTCATTTACTTTTGGAATTCTTTCAAACAAAAACACACATGCATTAATACAGGATAGGACACAAATATACTAAACTATTTTAAGAAAATACAAGATTTTCTTGTGGTTACAAAGCTATACAAATCATTTTCTCAAACATGCTTATGAACTCGCCAACATTTTTATGTTGACCTTTTTAAATTGACTTGTATTCTCAGGAAACCGTTGAAGCAGGTTGGGCTGAATATTCTAACGGATGTTTTGCTATATTTTGTTTCATCACACTTTAATCATTTTGGCATGTAATATTCAAACACAATACTTGATGTAAACAATGTATGTTGCATTATTACATGTGTGATGATGATGATGTTATGTTTCAATTATATACTATATGATGATACTACAAAGATGAAGTCACGTGCAAGCCCCCGGACGTTTTCGCTATCTGGTTCGGGGGTGTGACATGGTCCTTGGTACGAGGTGACCCCCGTTTCTTTGGGTTTCGGTCAGAATTGACTCGTATGTTGGGCATAAGTGTTCAACAGCTAATTATGGTCAACGACTTTTTCCATCAGTCGCGAAAAAAGTAATCAGAGTTGGAGGTGTTTTATCGGGTCTGTTATTCGATGAGTGAATGACATGGGGATATTTCGCACGGGCGGTCAGTCGGGGACACATACGACTATAGATTCCAAGTTTTGAAGAGGCAGAGTTGGTTCTGCAACGGCGAAGGGTTCGTTTTTCTTTGCGTTGGAGGGTTCTAATCGGTTTCAGTTGTCTTGGGGAGATCGTTTATATTCAGAATATCCAGTTGCGCTTCTCGGGCTAATTGATGGGATCTGAGTGATGATAAGGAGAGATTACGAGGGCGAAATCAAATTTAAGTGAGGGACAATTGTAACATCTTGTTTCGGACCGTATGTGATTTAGGGTTCCTGGGCTGCAACCCAGGCATGAGGAAGCCTTGAGGCTGCGACAAGTTACTAGAAGCGTAGGGATTCTCGCCACATGTATGTGGATATGAGGGCGTAAGTACGTGTACACTCAACGTACTTATGTGCGTAGCATGGACGCGGAGACCACCTAGTACGTTGGGCATATGAAACGGTACGCTGGGCGTACTAGGCAGAGAATGTAAACCCTAATATTTTGAGGTGACCATATTTAAGGAACATTATGGCCTCATTTTCAACCACCATTTCCACCGTCCAACTCCTCTCAAAAACCTAATCTCGTTTCCATGGCTTATGTGAGTGCGGTGGCTCATTTGAGTTCTTTTGGTGATGCTCTTGGAGAAGAAGGAGTCTTGAAAGAGGATAACTTGTGCTTCTAGCTTGTGGGTCTAAGTTCTACCCTTGTTGGTGCATCTTCCAGAGGTATAAAGTTCGAAACTTGCTCATTGTTGTGCTAGTTCTTGTTTTGGGTCCATTTTTAGGGTTTTATGTCCCAAGATTGGAACTTTGTGAGTTTGGTGAAATCCAGAGCAAATCTCTTGTCCTTTTAAGTTTATTGGGTTGCCTTGATTCACAAAAATGAGAACTTGGTCCTCTAGACTTCTTCATGCATATGTTAAGAGTATTTAAAAGAGTCTTAATGGTTATTTTGGAAGTTGGGTCCCATTAAGACATGCAAACTGATAAAGTCGCCAACTTTATCAGCTAGGAGCTTGTAACGAAGCTTCCCTGAGGTTTGGATGCTTTGGGATGAAGTGGTTAAGTCGAAAATGGAGTTTCTGGAACTGAGCATTACACCCCGTGTAAGTCCTAGTACGCCCCGCGTACTGGTCTAGTTTCCCCAATCAGGATTTGTGTGTACGATGAGCGTACCAAGGGAGGTACATCCCGCGTAATCTCGTATTGGGTCGTAAGTGTTGGGCCTGAATTTTGGGCTAGTTGTATTGGAGCTTTTGGATCAGAGGAATATATATATATATATATATATATATATATATATATATATATATATATATATATATATATATATATGTCTTAGGCCCTTGTGTTGGGCTTGCATTTTTAGGCTTAAGTTTAAAGGTTGGGCCTTGGGAGGGCCTATTTAGTATTGGGCCTTGGTGGGCCCAATGGGCTTAGGTTATTTATGGGCCGGTTAGTGGACTATCTTTAGACCTAATTAGTGAGGGTTTGGTCTTAGATCCTAATTGGGTTAATTGTGGGTTTGCCTCAGTGTTAGAGGCCGGTGTGCAGCAACAACATTTATAGGAGTTGTTCATCATCTGAGGTGAGTCTTCTCACTATACATACCTGAGTGGTAATCATTGTGTGACTTGTTGGATTAGGTGTCTAAGCCCATAACTATAATTGGTATGTACTTGACCCGATAGTAGCATGGTCCTTTTGGGTTGCCTCCACCAGAGCAATTTGATAGGAAGAATATTTGAGAATGAGGTTATTTGTAATTTATTAATATATTATATGAATAATATATTGCATGTATGCTTTGGATAAAATGATATTGCATGTATAACTTGAGAAAACTTAGATCCAAAGAATCTAGTGTTGTATGTTCACCATAGGATTGTTATAGTGCTCAAAACCCATCAGTGGTATCTGAGCCTGGGGTGTTTTCTGTTATATCGATGCATTGGTAATTGTTTAAAGCAAGGAAATCGTTTTTCTTGGAATTTGCCTGATGACCACGACGTGGTCATAGTTACCACAACGTGGTGACTGTTCAGTTTTTTGGCCAAGTTTTGGAACATAATCATTACCACAAACTATTTTGACTGATAAAAAAATCAGTTTTTATGATAAGGTAATGATTATATTCATTCAATTGAAGGATAATTTTCATATTTTGAGATAATTAATTGTTTATGTGATAAACTGATTATTTGTGGAATTTGATGTGAGTTACCTTGCTATATGAAACAAAATTAGGTCAATTATGTGATATGGTTAATTATATGATTAATTTAATTGTTTTCAAATTGAACCAAGAGTTTTGAAATGTTTCAAAATTTGCCCTCAAGTTTTGGAATTTAAAAGGTTTCAATATTATATTCAAAACCCTAGAGTTTAAAAAGTGTAAAATTCAACCCTTATACTATTATAATATTAAAAGCTTAATACTTATATATATATATATATATATATATATGTGTGTGTGTGTGTGTGTGTGTGTGTATAAGACAGTTAGTCTTACCGTTAGTATACCTCATTGACGAAGCTGGTCTATAAAGGGGGTATAAGGAAATTGCCTATAAAATGGCTATTGAATGGGTGTCCACTGTCACCCACCGCTTCCTTGACTAGTGGAGGGTCGTTAGCCGAACGGGTAGGATAGGATATTAATTCTCATTAAAAAGTATAATGATAATTATAAAAGTAACTAAATGTTTTTCATAAATTCCCAATCTTAGTTACTTTAGGAAAAATGTGAAAATGGTGATATTCCATGAAATTGCACTTTGCACATTGTCAAGTCGTTAGTGGAGTGTGTGTGGTAAACCGACACACTAACATGGACTAACAAGGGTGGAAAAGGGTAGCTCAAGAATTGTCATAGATCAATGGAGCGTGTGTGATTAACCGACACATTGATTAGGTTGTAAATGACTCAAGAGTGCCAAGCAAATTTGCATGGTTATTCAGACCTTGTTTGTGATCCTCGGTATCCCAGTCACAAACTTGAAGGTCATAATCGAGATTTAAACATGCCATTGAAAAGTTCAGCGAATCTCAAAGAACTAGGAATTTCATTAAACTTAATTCTTTAAAAAAATTAGTTTTGGGTGGTTAAATTTGTAAATCGTCATTTACCTACCTTCAATTATTTTGCAATTGGATTACGACATCCCTCTTCCGAATTGTGAAATATTGTGTTGGGTCCTAGCCTTAATATTTAATTTGGGTGTTATATTAAGGAATCTCTATCTAATTAAACTTGTCTTTCTTTTCAGATGTCTACTTCAAACAACGCTTCAAATGCTTCTAGCTCTTTCTCCCTCATGAACTTATGTGGGAGGGTCATTTTCGATGGATCGAATTTCAATAACTGGATTCGAAACATACGCATGGCCCTTCGCTATGAGGGAAAGGAATATGTCCTTGACTAAGAGCTAAAGGAGATTGATGAAGAAACTGCTTCTCCTGAACAACTGGCTGAGTATAGGGCTCATGAGAAGGACGCGAAAAAGGTGTTGTGCATCATGCTAGCCACTATGACTTCTAAGCTTCAGAAGTCCTATAAGGACTTCCGGCCTTTCGAGATGCATCAAGACTTGATGGAAAGGTACCATCAGAGTGCACAACAAGAAATGCATGAAATCGTTGCCTCCATGATAACAACAAAAATGAAGGATGGAGAGTCCATCACGGCTCACTTGCAAAAGATGCAAAGATATGTAGACCGCTTGCTGAAGTTGAATGTTAACTTTGATGAAGAGTTGGATATTGATATTATCCTACACTCTTTACCTCCCTGTTATGATCAGTTCAGAATGACTTATCATATAAACAAGGAGGAAGTCACTCTAAGCAAGCTTCAAGGCCTACTAAGAACTATTGAAAGTAGCTTAAATGGCAAATCTATTGTACCCACTCCTACTGCTGCTTCCCCAGTCCTGTAAATTTGACATGGGAAGGGAAAGAAAAGGAAAGCTCCTTTCAAGAATCACAAGGGAAAGTATCATGATGGATCCTCTTCTAGAGGGTCCAAAGGTTGTTCTGCTGCACCCTCATCCAACCCAAAGGAAGCAGAGTGCTTCTGTTGTCATGAAAATGGGCACTGGAAACGAAGCTTCCCTAAGTACTTGCAGCACATTAAGGATGGGAAGATAAAGCCCACCTTCACAAATATTTATACTATTTAATCTAATAACTCATCACATGCTAGTTCTTGGGTCCTTGATACTGGATGTGGTTTTCACATTTGTTCTGATTTGTAGGGTCTAAGAAGAAGTAGGGGTGTGGAGCACGGGAAGATGAACTTGATCTTGAGGTATAGGAAAGCGTCGCTTGTCACCAAGATTGGAGTTTATTCTTTATTTCTTAGTAATATGTTAGGTTTAGAGTTGAATAATTGTTTATAATCGTCTGATATTGCGAGAAACATTATTTCTTTTCATGGTTTGTATAAAAAAAGGTTTTAGATTTTCATTTAACAATGAAGTTGGTTAGATTAATGCTTTTTATAATGGTAAATTTTATTTTGAAGCATTGCCTTGTAATGGTATATATGAAACTATGATGGTTGTAGACAACTTAGGAAATAATGTATTACATATTGATTCGTCCAATGCTTTGGACAAGGCATGCTTGTGGAATTGTCCTCTTGGACATGTCAACAAGAAGCGCGTAGCCCAACTCCAAAAGGATGGAGTGTTGGAATCACTTGACTTAAAGTCGGATGACAGGTGCGAATCTTGTTTGCTTGGAAATGTGACTAAGCCACCTTTCACTAGTACTTGTGAAAGCGGTGAGGGTTTGTTGGATCTCATACACACCGATGTGTGTGGACCCTTCAAATCCTCCACAAGGGATGCTTACCGCTTCTATGTAACCTTTACCGATGATTATAACATATATGGATATATCTATTTAATCAAGCACAAGTCGGAAACCTTTGAAAAGTTCCAAGAGTTTAAGCAAGAAGTGGAGAATCAATTGGGCAGGAAGATAAAGATGCTCCGATCTGATTGAGGTGGTGAGTATCTTAGTATCGAGTTACACGACTATCTTAAGGAATGTGGAATTGTTTCACAATTGACGCCGCCTAGGACACCGCAGCTGAATGGTGTGGCCGAGAGGTGCAATTGAACCTTGTTGGACATGGTTCGTTCCATGATGAGTCGAACTTCATTACCTATCTCATTCTGGGGGTATGCCTTAGAGACTATCGCCCAAACCCTTAATCTAGTCCCAACTAAGAAGGTTGCTAAAACACCTCACGAGATGTGGACATGGAAGGTTCCTTCGTTAGCACATATCAAGGTTTGGTGTTGCGAGGCTTTCGTAAGACGAGAGACTCATGACAAGCTCGAACCTCGTAGTGAGCGTTGTATTTTCATCAGCTACCCACATAAATCCTTTAGATATTTGTTCTATAAACATAGTGAGAATGTGGTCTTCGTAGCGCGAAGGGGTGTCTTTCGTGAAAGAGAAATCATATGCCAAGAGTATAGTGGGAGGAAAATTGAAAGACCCACACTTTCATATTTGACAATTGTTACTCCAAAACATGCTACATGCATATTCATAAATACAATATTTTACATTGATAAAGTGATTACAAATGACTGGATACAAACCGACTATTACAAAGTGCTATATATTACATAACTTCCTAGGATACTATAATTTTATACATACATGAGTGCAAAATACAATAGTTTCAAACTATTCAAAATCTTCTATCAATATATAACTATACTGGTTGCAGGTTGCTTAATGCCTACAATTGTTAAACATTGAGAGGGTAAGCGGTGAAGCTTAGTGAGTTCAATAATAGATACAATATAACGTTATGCCATATATATATATACTTCACTATTACAGAAGAAAAGAGGAACAAGGAGCAATAAAGGCATATGTGAATCATGTGACAAGCTTTCCATATCAATCAATGATTTGATTCAAAGATATACAATCAATGAGACAATAATTTTCATACTTGATATACATCAATAAAGCTTCGGCCCAAATGGCACAGAACACATACACTTTCTGATTAAACATTTTGGTAGATTTCAAGCTTTCAGCCCTGTCTAACCTTTTGCCAATGCCATAGAATAGAAGTCATTCTCTTACGAGACATGCTCTACATGGCCAGAGGTTACATACCAGTACCACCATGAATCTAAGTCCTTTCACTGATCACATGGCCAAAGGTATAGCTTTGCTATCATCAATAGCAGAAATAATAACAATGAAAAAGCATATAGCACATATAACACATAAGATACAATTGTTCCTATATATTGAACTCACCGTGAAATAACCGGGGGTTAAAACAGTAATTTGTGCAGCACTTCGTTACTATAATTAGCTTTCTTTGATGAAAACCGGGAGCTTTATTGAAAACCGGGTCTTGCGAAGGTTGAGCTTCAAACCGAAAAGATAAATTTCTCGTGCTCTTCGGACACTTCGGAACGTATTTCGGGTGTTGGGTATGATCCCGAGGCTTTGGGGGATGCTACATAGCTTAAAAGAGGGCTTAGGAGAGAAAAATATAAGAATTTCTAACCAAAACTGGGAAATTTCGCACCTCCCTTTATATAGGGGAGGCTTCGGACAGAGGGGGAGGATAAGCGAACACGTGGCTTGCTTGCGAGGGGGCATGTGGCTCGCATGCGAGATGACATAGATGGCGCGCATGCGAGGTGGGGCAGCTGGCAGTTGCGAGGCGAGGTGGCATCGGACCGGGGCTGCACACACGTCGGATCAGGAGAGGACCGAACCTTCAGTGCGAGGTGGCTACGAGACGTGTCGGACATGAGGCATCTCGCATGCGAGGTGACATGGCCGAACCTCAGCCATGCAAATTTTCTCGGATTTCGGGATTTTCTCGATTTTTGTGTCCCAAACTTCTAAAATCCAAAACTTTCGCATACAAGCTCTGTTTTTTACATTCTTTATATGAGCGCGTAGGTGAAATTATCCTCTACAACTTTCGTTTAGACTTCGTTGGCTAATTTTGAATTTATTTTTAATATTATTATTTTTAACAGACCGCGATAGGAAAATCCGTTAAAAATTCATAGCTTCTTCATCCGACATCCGTTTTGTTAGTCTTTTTACCGTTGTAATACTATTGACGAGACCTTCGATTCTCATTTAGGTTGTGTCGGCTAAAAATTACTCGATCTATATTTCGAGTTTTATCTGTCTATTGCTATTCCAAAACTTAGAAAAATCATAACTTCCTCATATGAAGTCAGATTTGGACGTTCTTTTTATGAAAATTCTCGGTTTAAAAAAAATAGTACGAGTTTCATTTAGATCACCTAGGATAAAGAGTAGTTTATCAAAAACTCACTTTTTACGTCATTCGGCGTCGTGCCGGTTTTGTGACGGATCTTCGATTGGTCATAACTTCTTTGTTATAACTCGGATTTCTATGAGGTTTTCGCCTAAATGTTTCTAACGAGATTCTTTACAACTTTCAATAATAAAATTTTACTTATTTCAATTTTTATATTTTCGTTAAATTTTGATATTTGACTTTTAATTGGAATCTCATAAGACTTCCAATATTTTCCGAGTGATTCTAAACATAGTTTTACTTCATTTCTAGTAAAAACTATCTGTTATAACTCAATACTCAATATCACATAATATTCAAAATATTATTTACTTTTAACATTTACAAAATATGATTTCAAAACGTGTATGTTACAAATACTTCTCCTTTTGAGGATTTCATTCCCGAAATTACATCGATTAAAATAAATGGGGATATTTCGCTCTTATCTCATTCTTATTTTCCAAGTATAATTTGGGCCTTGATGGTGTTTCCACTTGACAAACACCAACTCTACTTCTTTACTATGTAGCTCAGTCGTTCTTTCGTTTATGATCTCTTCAGGCTATTCTACATAAGTTAACTTAGTATATACTTTCACCTCGAATAACGGAACTGCTTCATCATATATACTTAAACATTTACGCAGATAGCTCACATGAAACACATCATGAATACCTGTCAAATCTTCCGGCAATTCCAAGTGGTATGATTATTTACCAATTCTCTGGATGATTTTGAAAGGACCAACAAATCTAGGGCTTAGTTTTTGTTTCTTCCCAAATCTAATAATGCCTTTCCACAGGCTTACCTTCAGCATTACGAAATCACCCACCTGGAATTCTATGGGTCTTCTCCTCTTTTCTGCATAAGACTTTTGTCGATCCTAGGCCGCTTTCATTCTTTCTCATACAATTTGAATCTTGTCGATGGGTCTTCTCCTCCAAGGATCCAAGGATCCAAGGATCTTTTGTCCTACATGACGCCAACATAATGGCGTACGACATTTGTGACCATATAATGCTTCATATGGTGGCATTTTGATTCAAGCTTGGTAACTATTATTATACGAAAATTCGACAAGAGGTAAGTAATTATCCCAGTTACCACCGAACTCCAAGACACATGCACGAAGCATATCTTCTACTGTTTGGATTGTTCTCTCCGTCTGCGTCTGTCTGGGGATGATAAGTTGTGCTGAGAGCAACTCGAGATCCCAATTCACGTTGCATATTTACCCAAAAGTGAGAAGTGAAGCGAGTATCACGATCATAAATGATCTTTAGTTGCACACCATGTCTTGCAACAATTTCATCTAAGTAAACTTGTGCGTATTTCTCCATTGGATCCATTTCACGCATGGCGAGAAAATGTGCACTCTTAGTCAGGCGGTCGGCGATTACCCAAATGCTATCATGCTGTCTAGCAGTCTTTGGCAATTTGGTAATAAAATCCACAGACAACTCTTCCCATTTCTACACAGGAACACAAAGACTTTCTGGAGTTTCGTAAGGTTTTTGGTTCTCTGCTTTGACTTGTAAGCATACTAAGCATTCTTGCACATATCTTCCAATGTCTCTCTTTAATCCAGGCCACCAATAGTTAGCCGTACATCATAGTACATTTTACTTTTACTAGGATGTATTGACATTTTAGACTTATGGGCTTCATTTAAAATCTTCTGTCTTAATCTTCCAATCTTTGGAATCCATAACCGATTCTTAAATACCTTTAATCCTCGTGGATCATCAAGTAAAAAATCAACATGATGTACCATCCCTTCTTTCTTCACATTTTCTGGCTTTAAGGCCTCTACTTGCCATTTCTCTGGTTCATCAAGAATAGTGAACTTTACTGTAGTGTGAGTAATAGTATAACACATACTATTACGATAAACCTTTCTGCTAAGTGCATCGACAACTACATTGGCCTTTCTAGGATGGTACTGGATTTCATAGTCATAGTCTTTGATCAGCTCCATGGCTTGTTGTTGTCTCATTTTTAAAGTTTTTTGACTGAATATATACTTGAGACTTTTGTGGTCGGTAAACAATTGACATTTTGTACCAAAAAGATAATGCCTCCAAAGTTTTAGGGCAAATACCACTGCTGCGAGTTCGAGATCATGAGTGAGATAATTCTTTTCATAATCTTTCAGTTGTCTTGAGGCATAGGCTATCACTTTAACACGTTGCATCAACACACAAACGAGTCCCAATCCTGAAGCATCGCTATATACGGAGAAATCATCATCACCTTCTGGAAGTGATAAGATTGGAGCATGAGTCAAATGAACTTTTAGAGTTGAGAAAGCTTTTTCTTGGGCTTCACCCCATTCGAACTTCACTTCCTTCCATGTAAGACTCGTGAGAGGTACGGCTATACGAGAAAATTCTTTAATTAAGCTCTGGTAATATCCTACGAGACCCAAGAAACTGTGAATTTCGGAAGCATTACGGGGCACTTCCCTATTTTGAATGGCTTCGATTTTAGTAGAATCTACAGATACACCATCACCAGAAATCATATGGCCAAGAAATTGAACTTGACGAAGCCAAAATTCACATTTCGAGAATTTAGCATATAGTTTCTCATTTCGAAGAAGTTCTAATATCGCACGAAGATGAATGACATGATCAGCTTCAGACTTGGAATAGATTAGAATATCATCAATGAGTACGATGACAGATTTATCGAGAATTAGACAACATACCCGATTCATCATATCCATGAATATGGCAGGGGCATTTGTCAAACCAAATGGCATGACAAGGAATTTATAATGTCCATATCGAGTACAAAAATCAGTTTTCGGTACATCCTGCTCGTGAACTTTCAACTGATGATAGTCAGATCTCAAATCAATCTTTAAGAAATAGCTAACACCCTGAAGTTGATCAAATAAATCGTCAATGCGAGGTAGTGGGTACTTGTTCTTGATAGTCACCTTATTTAGCTCACGATAATCAATGTACATCCACACTGATCCGTCCTTCTTCTTGACAAACAATACCAAAGCACCCCTAGGAGAGGTACTCGTTCGAATAAAGCCTTTGTCAAGTAATTCCTGCAGTTGGATCATCATTTCTTTCATTTTAGTAGGCGCAAGACGATAAGGAGTCTTTGCAATCGGTGCAGCACAAGGCACAAGGTCAATTCCGAATTCTATTTGCCTGTACGGAGGAAGTCCAGGCAAATCATCGGGGAAAACATCAGGATATTCTTTAACAACGGGAACATTATTTACCGTTTTCTTCTCCTCTTTTGAGACATCAACTGTGTAGGCCAGATAGATAAAACACGTTTTCGATATGAATTTACGATCTTTGAGGAAAGAGATTATTTTTAAGATTCTTTGTTCACCGTAGACATAGATAGGATTCTCCCCTTCAATAGGAATGCGTACGATCTTTTCGTAACACAAAAGTTATGCGTGGTTCTTTGACAACTAATCCATGCCAAGAATAATATCAAAGTTGGGCAAGGAGATAAGGATCAGATTAGCAAGAAAATTATAGGCTTCAATTTCTATGACACAATCCCTATAGACTTTATCGGCAAGTGATGATATACTTCCCACTTTATCTACGTGAAATGCTTGCGCGAGTGCATAGCAATCAGTTTGAAAAGAATGTGCAAATTCATATGAAACTAAAGAATCTGAGGCACCAGAATCAAATAAGATGTGAGCAGGTCTAGAGCTGACAATAAATGTACCCATCACAACATTTGGGTCGTCGCGTGCCTCCTCTGTGGTAATCTGGAATGCACGACCCTTGGCTTTTGGAACCTCCTCCTTTTTAGTTGGAGTGCCCTTTGATTGTTGAACAGGAGCTTAACTTCTCGTCAGTTGTTGAACAGAAGCTTGACTTCCCATCATCTGACTAGTAAGAGTAGGGCAAAAATGCTTCTTGTGGCCAGTAATACCACATGCATAGCAAGTAACATCCTTTCTTGGGCAAGCTAGCTTTATGTAAATCGTTTCTCCACATCCATAACAAACAACAGATTACTTTTCTATTTTGAATTGGCCATGATGATTCCTTCCACAAACACGACATGAAGGCGATTGAATAGAAAAACACTGTGATCTACCACGACCACGAAAAGCACTTTGAGATTGCACTTGCTTGTTAGGTTCAGATCGAATGGATTGAGCTGGTGGAATAGAGCATGGGAACAGTTCTTTCAGTATGTGGATGCTTCAGAACAGTAAAAGTGGCACCACTTATTTATAAGTCATGCTCGCGTCTTCGAGCATACTCAACGGCTTTATCGAATGACAGACCATCCCGGTTGACAACGAAATCGTGGATTTCGTTCCATAGTCCCTCCATGAATAACTGAATTTTCTCGTTTTCAGTGGGAATATACTTTGTAGCAAACCTTGCTCTTTGATTAAACTGAGTTTCATACTCATTCACAGTCATTCCTCCCTATTTAAGCTCGAGGAATTCCTTCTCCAATCTCCTCCTCATGTCTAGAGGACAATACTTCTCTAGCAAACGAGTTTTGGACATCTCCAGGATAAATTATCCTGGTCATACCCGTTGAGAGCTTCATATGTTGCTTCCCACCAGACTAAGGCTTCTCCGATGAGCATTACAGAAGCATAATTAGACTTGTCTTCACTATCCACTGGAGAAATACGAAACACTTTCTCTGTGTTCTGGATCCAGGTAAGAACAACAATGGGATTAAGAACACCTGAAAACTCCGTAGCACCACTATTCTTGAAATCTTTGAACGAGGGACGCTTCACCTCCCCTTTTGAAGATTATCCAGTGGCTTTCTCTTTTCCTTTATCACCACTCTTTTTGTGTTCTTCGAGAGTCTTCCGAATAACACTAGTAAATTTACCCAATAGTTGCTCCTCACGAGGAGATACTGAAATATTTACTTCATCAGGTTGAGGACCTCCACCCACCTCAAGGGTATGGCTACTCACCTGTTCAGCCATTGCTTTGCAATATGGAGTAACATTGTATTTTAGAATATTAGGGTTTATCATTACCTAATACTCTACTTAAGTCTTTCCTAAGGTTTGTATCCATATAAAATTACAATGAATCAGTTCATATATTGAACATCCAATAGTTTAAGTCTAAATACCAATCCGTGGCATTTAGTTCGCTTAAACTACTGCTCTGATACCATGATTGAAAGACCCACACTTTCATATTTGACAATTGTTACTCCAAAACATGCTACATGCATATTCATAAAAACAATATTTTACATTGATAAAGTGATTACAAACGACTGGATACAAACCGACTATTACAAAGTGTTATATTTTACATAACTTCCTGCGATACTATAGTTTTATGCATACATGAGTGCAAAATACAATAGTTTCAAACTACTCAAAATCTTCTATCAGTATATAACTATATTGGTTGCTTATTGCCTGCAATTGTTAAACATTGAGAGGATAAGCAGTGACGCTCAGTAAGTTCAATAATAGATACAATATAACGTTATGCCATATATATATATATATATATATATATATATATATATATATACTTCAATATGGTAGAAGCAAAGAGGAACAAGGAGCAATAAAGGCATATGTGAATCATGTGACAAGCTTTCCATATCAATCAATGATTTGATTCAAAGATATACAATCAATGAGACAAAACAATTTCCATACTTGATATACATCAATAAAGCTTCAACCCAAATGGCACAGAAGACATACACTTTCTGATTATACATGTTGGTAGATTTCAGGCTTTCAGCCCTATCTAACATTCTACCAATTCCATAGAATCGAATTCATTCTCGTACGGGACATGCTCTATGTGGCCAAAGGCTACATACAGTACCACCGTGAATCTAAGTCCTTTCATTGATCACATGGCCAAAGGTATAGCTTTGCTATAAAAAATAACAGAAATAATAACAACGAAAAAGCACATAGCACATATAACACATAACATACAATTGTTCCCATATATTGAACTCACTGTGACATAACCGGGGGTTAAAATAGTAATTTGGGCATCACTTCTTTACTATAATTAGCTTTCTTTGATGAAAACCGGGAGCTTTCTTGAAAACCGGGTCTTGCAAAGGTTGAGATTCAAACCGAAAAGAAAATTTTCTTGGGTTCTTCGGAGACTTCGAAACGTATTTCGGGTGTTAGGTATGATCTCGAGGCTTCGAGGGATGCTAAGTAGCTTAAAAGAGGGTTTAGGAGTGAAAAGTATAAGAATATCTAACCAAAACCAGGAAATTTCGCACCTCCCTTTATATAGGGGAGGCATCGGACCAAGGGGAGGATAAGCAAACATGTGGCTCGCATGAAAGGGGGGAACGTGGATCGCATGCGAGGTGGGACAGATGATGCATATGCAAGGTGGGGCAGCTGGCGGTTGCGAGGCGAGGTGGCATCGGAAGGGGTTGCAGATGCGTCAGATCAAGAGAGGACCGTGCCTTTGGTGCGAGGTGGTTGCGACACGCAACGGAGATGAGGCGTCTCGCATGCGAGGTGACGTGGCCGAACCTCAGCCATGTGAGTTTTCTTGGATTTTGGGATTTTCTCGATTTTTGTGTCCCAAACTTATACAATCCATAACTTTCGCATACGAGCTCCGTTTTTAACGTTCTTTATGTGCACGCGTAAGTGAAGTTATGCTCTACAACTTTTTTTTAGATTTCGTCGGCTAATTTTGACTTTATTTTTAATAGACCGGGATATGAAAATCCGTTAAAAATTCATAACTTCTTCATCCGACGCCCATTTTTGTCAGTCTTTTTACCGTTGTAATACTATTGATGAGACCTTCGATTCTCATTTAGATTGTGTCGGCTAAAAATCATTCGATCTTTATTTCAAATTTTTAGTTGTCTATGCTATTCCGAAACTTAGAAAAATCATAACTTCCTCATATGAAGTCAGATTTGGACGTTCTTTTTATGAAAATTCCTGGTTGAACAAATAGTACGACTTTCATTTAGATCACCAAGGCTAAAAAATATTTTATCAAAAACTCACTTTTTACGTCATTTGGCGTCGTGCCTGTTTTTTCGTGGATCTTCGATTGGTCATAATTTCTTAATTATAACTAAGATTTCGATGAGGTTTTCATCTATATGTTTCTAACGTGATTCTTTACAACTTTCAATAATAAAATTTTACTTATTTCAAATTTTATATTTTCGTTAAATTTTGATATTTGACTTTTAATTGGAATCTCATAAGACTTCCACTATTTTCCGAGTGATTCTAAACATAGTCTTACTTCATATCTAGTAAAAAATATATGTTAGAACTCAATAATCAATATCACATAATATTTCATAATATTATTTACTTTTAACATTTACAAAACACGATTTCAAAATGTGTATGATACACAAATTGACCTTGAAGAGCTTCAAGAGTTAAGCGATGAAGGAACCTCTAACATGTTGGATAAGGTGTCTAAGTCCATAACTATATTTGGTATGTACTTGACCCGAATTTTCATGGTCCATTTGGGTTGCATGACATCGTAACAGTTGGATAGATAAAATTAGAAAAGAGACACTTATGGTTTGTTAATATATTATAAGCTCTAATATATTAATATGAAATCATATTATTTTATTAGTATTGATCAAGAATTAATTTGGGATTAATTTTGTGATAAAAAGAGACTAATTAAATATATGGGGATTGATTTGGTAAATCATTCATTCTTATGTAGTGGGCTTATGATTCATGATTAATTAGATTGGGCGAGAACCCATAGGGTTCTCCATGGATGCTCCATGAGGTTAAAACCCATGGATCATGGAGGAAATGACAAGTTATTCACATTAGGGTTTGCATGGTGTAACCCTACATGTGACACATTATATAAAGGACCTCAGAGCAAGTAAAGATGGCCACTAAGACATAAGGGTGAGGGCTAGCCGAATTTTGTACACAAGTGTTCTTCTCTCAAGTTATTCCAAGAGTTGTGGTGTTGTGTGAAGCATTTGAGGCATCACATTTGGGGTGCTAGGCTCACAAGGTCTTAAGGTATCCAAGCTACAAGAAAGGTATGTCATTCTACTAAGTTTTGTAATACATATACCCCATGATATGTTAGTTAGGATGAAAACCTTGGAAAAATAAAAGTTTGCATGTATAATAGAGAAAACATAGATCCAAGGTTTTTAGGGTTGCATGTACACCATAGGAGTGTTAGAATTCTAAAAACTCATCATAACACTAGCGGTCAACCTGAGGATGAGACTCATGTTGAACTAGTTGACGAGTCATTACCTCTTCAACGTTCCTCTCGAGTTAGGATGGCACCAGAGTTTTACGGTTTACATATTACTACGGAAGGTGATATGTTTATCGGTGATAATACACTGGTAAATTTCGATGAGCCATCTAACTACAAGGAAGAATTGGCGGACCCTGAGTTTGCTAAGTGGAAAGAGGCGATGGACAGCGAGATTCAATCAATGTATGACAATCAAGTATGGAACTTGGTTGAAAATGTACTAGGTTGTAAGACGGTCGGGTGCAAGTGGATCTTCAAGAAGAATACCGACATAGATGGGAAAGTACACACATATAAGGTGTGATTGGTTGCGAAGGGCTTTACTCAAACTCCTGGAGTTGACTATGACGAGACCTTCTCACCAGTAGCAAAGATTAAATCTATAAGGGTTATGCTAGCCATAGCTACGTTTCATGATTATGAAATATGGCAGATGGATGTCAAAACCGATTTCCTTAATGGGAAGTTGGGTGAGAATGTTTACATGAGTTGGCCAGAGGGTTTTGTAGATGCGAAATACCCTAATGTAGTGTGTAAGCTTGAGAAGTCCATTTATGGATTAAATCAAGCACCTCGCAGATGGAATCTTTGCTTTGATGAGAAAGTCAAAGAGTTTGGCTTATCTAGGAGTGAAGATGAATCTTGTGTATATGTCAAGTCTAGTGGGAGTATAGTAGCTTTTTGGTATTGTATGTGGATGACATACTACTCATAGGAAATGACACTCCAACCTTGCAGGAGGTTAAGTCTTGGCTTGGGAAATGTTACACTATGAAGGACCTCAGGGAAGCTAATTACATTCTAGAGATAAGGATATTGAGAAATAGGAGTAAAAGACTAATAGGACTTAGTCAAAGTACCTACTTGGACAAGGTGTTGAAACGTTTCAACATGGAGAATTCCAACAAAGGAGAATTGCCTATCCAGAGCAATACCAAACTGAGTAAGACTCAGAGTCGAGTACCAATGCCGAGATGGCAGAGATGAGTCGAGTACCATATGCTTCTATCGTTGGCTCGATCATGTATGCTATGACATGTACTCACCCTGATGTGCCTTTTTCTTTGAGCATGGTTAGTCGATATTAAGGGAATCCTGTTAAAGCACATTAGATTGCAGTAAAGAACATTATTAAGTACCTGCAGAGGACTAAGGATTGGGTCCTTACCCTCGGTGGGAGTGATGACTTGAGAGTGATAGGGTATAGTGACGCCAACGATAATTTCCTCTCTCAACCAGGTTGGGTATTTACCCTAAATGGAGGAGTAGTAACATGGAAAAGTCCCAAATAGGAGACTGTAATAGATTCAACATGCAAATCACAATCCATAGCAGTAAGCGAAGCGTCGACGGAGGCGATATGGCTAAAGAACTTCATCGGCAACCTTGGAGTTTCACCAGCTGTAGAGGAGCCTATGGATATTTTCTATGATAACGAGGGTGCGGTCTCCTTAACCAAGGAACCAAGGGATCATGGAAGATCTAGGCACATCGACAGAAAATATCACTTCATAAGACATCAAGTAAAAGAAGGACTCCTTGTAGTGAAGAGGGTATCGTCAGAGGATAAACCAAGCCGATCCCCTTACGAAGGGACTGAGTAGGGTTAAGCATTTGATGCATGCTAAGAGCATTGGCCTAAGGGACGATATTAGTTTTAGTGATTAGATAGGCAGTTAGAATCTTGTAATAAATAAATGTAATTGACATTTGATGATTAAATAAGAAAGGTTTTATTTATAAGTAAATCTTATTATCTTCTGTCAATAGTTTATTTTATGTTTCACTTTTGCAAGTTTTAGCTTCCAGAATAATCAGATTATTCAAATTATCCATAGTCAATCATACTTTGGAAGTAGGTAGTGAGGTTAGACTGTCATGAATTGGTTTGTAGATTGTCTAAAGTGTTTAGACCTAGCAAACGTTTGCTACAACATTCATGCGTGCTCCTGAAATAAGATTTGAGTATTGGATTAAACCCACACTCACATTAATCACTTCATGGAATTTATCACGAGTGATTGTGAGGTGATAATATCGTATAGTCTTCAAACCAAGATATATGAGTTGTTGATTACAAGTTGGTTGTGCATTGATGGCATGAAAATGCATAGTAACTTGATGTTATAAAACATGTTGTTGTGTATAATTTAACAAGTAATTAGTACAAGCATATAAGTCAAAGTTTATATGTTCCTTTTATCCTAAGAGGAGTAAAAGCGATATCATGGGCCCTTCGATGATTTTGTTTTGACTTATGTGTCGGGCCCAGTCAGGAGTCAATTGATGTGCTCAATTAAGTTATATGTCAACAAATCAGAAATTAGGAAACAAACAGCTGGACAATGAGTATGAATTTATTCCATGTTTTTGTCCACACGATATCTTGAAGAACAGAGGATTATATGATCCCTTATCTAAAGTATGTGTCATTGACTAGGTCAGAGTTCGACAACGACTTTTGAGAGTTATGATTGCTAACCGGATTTTGAATTTGCATTGGCAGTTATAGTTATTAGACTTATCTAAGTGGGATACTATTGGATTAGGTGTCTAAGCCCATAACTATAATTGGTATGTACTTGACCCGATAGTAGCATGGTCCTTTTGGGTTGCCTTCACCGGAGTAATTTGATAGGATGAATATTTGAGAAAGAGGTTATTTGTGATTTATTAATATATTATATGAATAATATATTGATTGAGAAATCATATTATATAATTAGTATTGATCAATAATTAATTTGGAATTAATTTAGTGATCAAAAGAGACTGATTAAATTTACAAGGACTGATTAGGTAAATCAGTAATATTTATAGTGTGTGCTACTCATTCATGTTGATTAGGGATGGGCTAAACCTATATGAAATTCCATGAAGGTTTAGTCCCCTAGCTTCCCAAAATCGGCCACTCTATTCCATAGTGAAACCCTAGCCGATTTTATGCTTACTAACCTCTCTCTCATAAGCCTCCTTTTGCTTTTGGTGTTTGTAGCACATTAGAGGTATCACACTTGAGGTACTAAGCTCTTGAAAGGCCAATAACTACAAGCTACAACAAATATATATATATATATATATATATATATATATATATATATATATATATATATATTCATCTAACTAGTTTTTATGTTGTATATCTCCAATTGCATGCTAGATAGGGTGTATGCTTTGGATAAAATTATATTGCATGTATAACTTGAGAAAACTTAGATCCAAAGCGTCTAGGGTTGTATGTGCACCATAGGATTGTTATAGTGCTCAAAACCCATCATAATTGGAGGGTATTATGTGCTTATACTGAATTATGTGATATCATGCATTTTGTCTTTGTGATTTATGTTGTATACTACTCTTGTGTCTTATTGAGTTATTTTTTCTTGTGAGACTGGAGGGTCTTCACTGAGATACCGGACTGGAGGGTCTAACCCGAGCTGTGAGACCGGAGGGTCTTCATTGAGACACATGAATGGAGGGTCCTTATCGTGATATAGCCATGAGAGGCTAATTATTTTCATGTGGTATTTTCAGGATCACGGGAAGGCGCCGACTTGATTGTACACACCAGTTAGAGATCATGATTTTGAGTATTTTGGTATTTTATCAAACATTGTTGACTTGTGTTTTGACAACTTATACATTTTGTGATTCTTGAGAAATGTGATATTGAGTTTATGTGATTTTAGAAATGAAAATTTATAGTGTTACAATTTAGTTCTCTAATTCATAACCATTGAAAAGACGCCATAATTCATCAATATTAAGGACAAAGGAAACATGTTTAACTCCAATAAAAACACTACCATAACCAAAATGTGCATAAATTTGAAACAAAAAAGAACTTACCAATATGGGGAGAACTTCTATTAAAACCATGTTAGATTGATCAACCTTTCATCTTCCTGGGAAAAATACATTAAATATTTCAATCACAACCACATATATCCAACAAAAATTCAAAAATGAATCTAATTATAAATTTCAAGCATGTATCTTTGAAAAAATATGGTTATCTCTAGGAAACTTGTAGAAACAATGTGGAGGAAACCCAAAGTAGAACTACACTCCTGTAACACTCGATTTTAGATTTGCTTCATTATTCGGGGCTGCGGCCCAATCATCAGTTGTCATGAGGCTTTGGGCCTTGGGGAAGAAAGGATTTGGTCCTTTTTGGCTTTTCGAATGTGGGTGTTATCTTTTAAGCGATCCTAGTGCTCAATGTTGTTTTCAGAGCCCAAGGGTATAATCATAATTTGATAACTTGGTCCTTTATGAATTTTGGCTTTTTGTTCGGGAAGGTTTAAGGATATGGTGAGTTGCTAGAAGCATAGGGCTTCTCGCCACCTTTCCGTAGATATATGGTTCGTTGGAAACAGACCTAAGATGAGGATGTTAGGGCAATTTGAAATATTGGCAAAAATGGCCCTTAATGGAAAAGAATTACAAATCAGTCCCATGCGTGCATGGTAACTGACGTGTGCCCGGGTGAGTATGCCCAACGTAATGAAGAGAGTGTCAAACCCTAATTTTTAGGGTTTGGGCACTATTTAAGCATCCTTATGAGCTCAAGGCTCTTTCATTTCTCAGCCTCCACTGACTTCTAGCCTCATTTCCGAAACCCTAACCTCTCATTGAATGTTTGTGAGATCTAAGTGTGCATTTTGGTGTTTTTTTCTCATTTTCAAGGAAAAGGTGCTTTGTCATAGCTTGTGGTTCCAAGGAAGACTTGTAGATCTAGACTCTTGGCTTCATTTCCAGCTCATTTAAGGTATCAAGTTCATACATTGGCTTCTTGTTATGTTTTATGGGTTTAGGGCTAGATTTGTGCTTATTTTTGGCTTTTAAGTCCTCCTTGTGAGTTTAAGCCACTCATGGAGCTAAGATTACTAGATCTTGCCCTTTCTGAGTTTATAAGTTCGTAAAAATGGTATCTTGATCCTAGCTTTTGGTCCATGTATATTCTAGTTGGTTTAGAATGGGTCTTAATGGATTAAGATGGTTGTTGGGTCCCATTAAGTCATGAAAATGCATAAACGTGCTGACTTTATGCATTAAGAACTTTATTTTAAGGTTCTCTGAAGTTTGGGTGCAAAGTGCTTAAGTGGTTAAGCCATAAAATAAGTTTTGGATTAAGTCAGGTTACCCCCTGCATAATTGAATGTACGCCTAATGTAACAAGTTTTGGTCACGATCTAGATTCATCGAGTACGCCCAACGTAGTTGAGTGTACGCCCCGCGTACAATGCTCAACTGGGCTTTGGATTTGTTGTGTTTTGGGCTTCACATCTTTAGGCAACCTTGTTGATTTGGGCTGTTTGGGGCATCTGAGATTAACTTTTTGGACTAAGGATATTATTGGGCTTAGGATAAGGCCCATATGGGGGTTGAGTCCAATTTGGAAAATTGGGCCATTAATGGGCCTTTGTGGATCTTTTGGTTTTGGTCCTTTTGGTTTATGGATTTGGGCCACAATTTTGGTTCAGGTTGGGCCATGGGTAAAATGGTCATTTTACCCCAAGTATGGATTGTGGGCCATAGATTGGAACATAATTGCTAATTGGATGTTATTTTGTACTGATAGCTCGTGGAGTCGTCAAGGCAGCATCTAGGGATTTCTTTCAGTGAACTTCAGCATTCGAGGTGAGTCTCCTCACAGTTCAATGGGTCGAAGGCACCAATGCTGGCCCATTTTTTTTATATATTATAGGAAGATCCAAGGGGTGACCCTTGGCATTTTGTATGAAAGACCTGGAGGCGGCTCCTGGCAATCTATATGCAATACCAAAGTCTGAACTTTGGCAGTTAATTAGTTAAGTAGTTTAGATTTTATGCTAGTTGTCTTTGTGATGCCTGCATGGAAGACCAGAAGGTGGCTCCTGGAACTTGTCTGTAAGACTCAGGTTTTTGGCCCCGGGATGGCAAGGAAGACCATGATACGTCTCGTGGCATAATGGCAAGACTATGGTTGACGCATAGCACTTTTATTGATTGTTGAAATGTTTGATATGTATGGATCATTTGATATGTATGGTATGTGGTATTTGGGGAACTCACTAAGCTTTATAGTTACAATTTGTGGTTTATGGTTTCAGGTGCTTTCAGTTCGAAAGGGAAGGGCTAAGCTTTATCGCAGCGCATACACATGTGTTTTTCCGCAATTCATGATTTTGGGATTTTACTTTGATAATTGTTTTACTCTGGAATACTTTTAAATGTTTGAATAAAGATAACTGAATGTTTGATTATATATTAAAAATAAAATGTTTACCCTATAATTTTTGGGGTGTTACAACCACGGACTATTCTAGACAACCACGGACTATTCTAGACAGTCCAGTGGAACATTAGCAGGCTCGCAACCTATAGGTGTTGTGAACGATGTGTTCACCGGTGTACTCTAAAAACCCATTGATATGTATTGCGAGTGGACTCTCAAAAATGATACTGTCAATAAAACCCTGGCAGATGGGCCTAAAGGACTCTACCGGTAGAAGCGCCTAATAGAGAACCTCATAACCCTGGCAGATGCGCCTAAAGGACTATTCCAGCAGATGCGCCCCATAGAGAATGTCACAATTTTGGCAGTTGGGCCTAAGTGATAGAACTAGAAGTTGTGCTTGACAGATTTGTCATTTACAACGATGGAATTCGTACCTATTCCTTAGGATACTCCTTAGGAATGAATGAACAAGAAATAGTTGATTCTTAGGGTAGATTCTTAAGAATAAAGAAAACAATGGGGATGGGCAATTGGGTTAACTGTTTGATGATTAAACATAATAATTATATTATTGTGGGTTGAAAACCCTATGTACTCACCAGGTTTCCCAACCTGACCCACTCAGTTTATTTATATCACAGGTGTCGATATGAGGTGACATTACACTGAGAGATTAAAGAGATGTAGATCACTAGTGTAAATAAATGTAAGTTCCGTTTATACTTATGTTCCTGTATTGACGATGACATCGCAAACGTTTTTAAATGAATAAAATACGTTTCTTCGAAAATGTTTTGATAACGTATTTATCGTATTTTTATGGGAACAAATTCCGCAACATTTTTATGAAAAGAAATACTCTGATTTTTATAAAGCATAAACAAAATCGGTCTTTTCTGGCCGTGAAAATGGGGATGTCACAGTTGGTATCAGAGCATGTGACATCCCCATTTTCACGGCCAGAAAAGACCAATTTTTGTTTATGCTTTATAAAAATTAGAGTACTTATTTTCATAAAAATGTTGCGGAATTTGTTCCCAGAAAAATACGATAAATACGTTATCAAAGCATTTTTGAAGAAACGTATTTTATTCATTTTAAAACGTTTGGGATGTCATTGTCAATACAGGAACATAAGCATAAACGGAACTTACATTTATTTACACTAGTGATCTACATCTCTTTAATCTCTCAGTGTAATGTCACTTCATATCGACACCTGTGATATAAATAAATTGAGTGGGTCAGGTTGGGAAACCTGGTGAGTACATAGGGTTTTCAACCCACAATAATATAATTATTATGTTTAAACAATCAAACAATCAACCCAATTACCCATCCCCATTATCTTCTTTACTCTTAAGGATTTATCCTAAGAGTCATCTATCCTGCATTCGTTTACTCCGAAGTCCCTTACTTCTAGGGTTATAGGACTGGCACTAAATCCATAGTTGCCAATGCTCGTTCGTAAAGCACTAATTCCATAGTTGTTATAGTTTATTCATCAGGTACTAAATCCATAGCTACCAATGTTTATCGATTAGGTACTAAGTCCATAGCTACCAATTCCTAACAGGTACTAAATCCATAGCTACCAGCATTTATCTAATAGGTACTAAGTCCATAGCTACCAATTCCTATCAAGTACTAACTCCATAGCTACCAGTGTTTGTCCAATAGGCACTAAGTCCATAGCTGCCAGTGTTATTTATTAGGCACTAAGTCCATAGCTACTTATGTTTACTCACATCATCTTTTCTCTCTCATCGTTCATCTACCCATGTCATCCCCCAATATATTTGTATATATAAAATACGTATACAGTTTAAATCATTTAAAACATGTATAAAAACGTTCATCCAGCATAGACAACAAGTACTCAGATAATATGCACACATAGAATGTAATTTATATAAAATACTTCATATCTATGTGTAAGATGAAAGTAACTATGCACTCACCTGAAAGGTGGTGACTCAGCACTCGGACAGCACTTCGATACTCTCAAAACAATTTTCCTTCGATAAAACCTAATACCAATACTACTAGGGTTTAGTCTAACGATAACCGCGACAAATTAATAGTATAGCTGTTATTATTACTATATAAGCGTTAAATAACACTCAATATAACTCATAATAATAGCCCAAATACTTATTATAAGTTCCTAATAACGTTACTATATTAAAACATAAACTATACTAAAGATAGGGTAGGCATAGCTCACTTACAGTGGGTTTTCTCGAAAATGGGCTTCGCTGGACCAGCGTTCCCGAGCCGAAAGGCTCTTTTCTCAGGACTCCGGGAGCCTCGGGGCTTCCTTCGGGTGCTAGGGGGTTTACCTAGACTTTAGGGGGCTTAAGGGAGGTTAGAGAGAAACTAGAGAGAGAAAGTTGAAGGGTGAGGTGTGAGGAAGTTGGATTGCCCGACACCTCTATTTATAGGCTGAATTCCTGATGGACTCGCCGAGTTGGGGCATGTGGCAGCCTTCTGGTGGTGCCACGTGTCCAATTCTGGTGGTGCCACGTCACCCCTATCGCGTATCAGCCTTCAAACTTAGAAAAATCATAACTCTCGCATACGAGCTCCGTTTTCATGTTCTTTTTTTCAATGTGTAGGTAAAATCAAGATCTACAACTTTCATTTAGACTCCGTCGGCTAATTCTCGACCGATCTCAAATTTAACAGTAAGAGGCGTTTAGACTGTTAAATGACCGTGAAGAATTCGTAACTCCTTCATACGGACTCCGTTTTCGTCTATATTTTTACCATTGAGTTCCTATTAATGAGATCTTCAACTCTCATTTAGGTCACGTAAGCGAAAAACCGCTCGAACTAAAATTCGAGTTTCGGGCCGTGCACTACTATGCCGAATCTTAGAAAAATCATAACTTCCTCATACGAAGTCAGATTTGGGCGTTCTTTTTTTGTATGTTATCGGTTTAACATATACTACAACTTTCGTTTAGATTTATAAGGTAAAAGTCGCTCCATCATAAATTTACTATTTACGCTTCCCGGTGTCGTGCCGGTTTTGCCGTAAAACTTTGACGGGTCATAACTTCTTCGTTATAACTCGGATTTCGGCGTTCTTTATATGTACGGAAACCTTGATACATATTCTACAACATGGTTAAGATTATTTATTCTAAATAATATTTTGTCAAAAAGTCATTTTCGACCCCTATTGCCTCTAAATTGACTAGCCCGGATCTGCGGGCGTTACAGAGCATTAGTTTAAGCGAACTAGGAATATCGATTTATTTCTAGACTTAAACTTAGAATGCTAAGAGATGATTATGAGGTGTGAGCACTAGATTATTTTAGGGATTGTGCCTAAAATGCTTTTATGTGCTAAATGCTTGTGCCTGATATGCTGTTATTTGTTCGGATCTGAGGTCTATTGCCGACCGGATCTGAAAACCTTATGTTTAGGATTCTAAGCGTTTAACTACGATATTAGAACTAGCATATAAACGTTTTGGGGTGATAAGGATGATTTAAATGTCAATCCTAAATAAAGATCTAGATTCACCTTATTCGGTGTATAGATCAAGATGGCAAGGACTCGTAGCGAAAACGTGAATGCAAATGGGAACCGAGATCAGCCCCCAGTGATTAAGCAAATACTGGTTGTGGTGGCCGCTGTTGAGCCAATAATGATGGCCGGAGTGCAAGCGATGATCCAGGCGATGTTGGATCGTCAAATGGAGGAAACCAGACATTTGCTCCAACAAAATCGAGAGGAAGCGACCATACAGGTCGAACAGCCGGAGTTGAACGAAGGGCAGACTGAGGAGGGAAACTACAGTGGGACTGTTGGTCAAGCCAACCCACCGATAGTTAGGCAAAACCACCAGGATGGAGGAAATGATGGACGTGGATGCAAATACAAGGATTTCATGGCGTCCAAACCATAGAGTCTATCTGGAAGCCCGACGCCGGTGGAAGTCATGAACTGGATCTCTGAGATGGAGACGATGTTTGAGAGTTGCGAGTGTAGCAACAAGCAGAAGACCGCTCTCACGGTTCCTCTGTTGAAATCTGGAGTACTAAGCTGGTGGAAGCTACTAGCTGATTCAATGCCCAAAGGTGAAGCAAGCAAGATATCTGGTGCAGTTGAAGATGCAATACTGCTCTGAGCAGGATCTTCTGGAGATCAACAACGAATTCCAGAATCTGAAGAAGGGAAGAATGAGCGTTACTGAATACGCTGCAAGCTTTACTGAGAAAAGGAAGCTTGTTCCTCACCTCGTCCCAACTGAACTCTCCAAGGTTAACAATTTTGCCCTCGGATTACCAATAGACTTTGGTGTGACAACCCGAAATTTCCATTCTGTACAAACAGTATCAATTCAATAGAAGTTATAACAGCCACAGTTAATTTTCAGACTTTTTCGTTTAAGTTTGAATACGTCAGGGTTTACACTTCAGGAGATATCAGGAGAGTGGATGCACTAGGGTTTAGTGCAACTCTATTATTCCATCACTCTATTATATTAGAGGTCATTTCAGGAATAAAAATATTTTATGCCAAAAATATCTCAGGACTATAAATAGAATTATGAACCAAATTCATTCATTATTCGCATTTCCAACTAGAGAAAAGCCATTTTCTCTCTCACGGATCTTCGGGGTTTTATCCCAAATTGTGAGTACCTCTTTCTAGTAGTGTTAGAAAGCTTAATATGTGTTTATAACATGATTTAGAAGGCTAAATCACTAGATTTAGGAGTTTACTCCCCAAGGTGTTCTTGGGCGGTAAACTCCCGAAACAAAGCCTAGACCGACCCTTGTGTTATGCTATTGCCTTAGACTCATTTGTATGTGTATTAGGGACAAGAAAACAACCAAGAATCACCCAAGTTTGGGAGTTCACAGCCCAAGAGTATCTTAGGCCGTAAACTCCAAATTCATGCTCAAAATGGTGCTTTTAAGGCACCTAAAGCCTTAGAATTTTACCTAGACTTGTTCCCATTTAATCTAAGGCCTTAAACACATCAATAACACATTTCAAAATGATTTTATGGCCATGACATGGTTCATGGGCCGTAAACATGATTTAAGGACACCAAAGTGTGTCAAGAGTCTTCATATGTTTGGAATAAAAGCCTAGAACTTATACCACTTATGCATGAGGCTTGAAAACAACAAGAACACCATTCCAAGGGATTTTACAACCATAAAATCCAAAGGAAATGTCCTTAGGGCCGTAAACTCCTTTAAGGAGTGTTTCTATGCCTTAAACCCTTCCAAGAATTTAACCACCAAGTTGGAATAATTCTAGGAATCATTTGGAACTTCAAAACACACAATACACCCATGGTTGGGAGTTTACGGCCGTAAACTCATGAGTTTACAACCGTAAACTCCATGTGTGATGGTATATGGGGAGTAAACTCATATATGGGGTCCTTTGGAACCCTAAACAGAAGTGCCTTGTCCCACAATAGCTTAGATGCAATCCTTAGGGCTTAAAACACTTATATAAAGTGTTTATTATGTCTAGGATGTCTTAACATTATCAATTAGTAATTTGAGACTAATTGAGTGCATATATGTGTGATTATATGTTCATTAGGATCGTAGTGTGTGTACAAGTCCTCAGTTGACACCTAGCAATCCTACACCGTCCAGTTCATCCGAACCACCATCTACAGGTGAGTTCATACCCCTAATCTATGTTTTAAATGATTTTAAATGCTTTAAAAGTAGAAACAAACATGTTATTAAATCATTGATATGTATTTTATAACTGTGTTTGTCATTTAACAGACTTCACATACTACAAAATGTGATGCATGAAATGGTTTTAAATCTTAAAAATACTTTGTTATCAAATGTATTACTTTTGAACTGTTTATCAAAATGACATCAAGTCACTTTTATGTTGTTCAAAACCCTTGGATGTCTTACAAAACCATTTTACATTTTCGAACTAAACTATGCATATACACTTATATTCTTATATATGTATTGATGTTATAGTTTACATCTTTCATTTAGTTTCCCACACCCTTGAGTGGTAAGGGTGTATAAACCTACTTGATCAACCAATTACATTTCAGTAAATTATCATAGGGATAATTTGAAGATATCAAACATTACTCCTATTACAAGGAATCACACAATAGTCAGTTCATTCATGAGTCTATACTAGTACATTACCTGATACATGAGTACATATACATATGCTTACCCGATATATGAATATGTTTACATATACTTACCTGTTACATGAACACACTTACATGAATACCATACATGAACACTTTTACATAGGTGCATTATCTTGTATTCACTTACCTGGATACTTGTACTTAGAACTACGAGGATGATTCATTAGTACTTTCTGTGTAAATTATCTTTCCTATCCCGGTTCAATGGGATATCTCGGCGGGACTTACCATTCTGAACCCCACTGATTAGCACCAGTGGTCGATGACCATCTACGGAGGTCTAAGGTTACTACTTATACTAGGTAGATCGATAACCAGGGCTAACCCCTTCACCCACCTGCTGCTGCTACAGAGGACAAGTGGACAATCTTCGATTGTTCATAAGGTTATACTTTTCGCTTATTGCGATGTTGTGTTACTCCTAGTACCCAGCGATGACACTTACATTATTACTTTTTCTGGACAATCTTCGGATGTTCATTAGGTTACATATTTTGCTTAATGCAATGTTGTGTTAGTCCTAGTACCCAGTGACAACACTTACAGTAGTACATTTTCCTGTTTACTTTATTTTGTGATACTTTCACATAAACGATGAGTTAGATTAAGTACTTTAGTACTAATCAATTGAAGGAAAAACATTCGGGTCTTGGTAGAAGACTTCATCTCAAACTGATAGAAAATAAGGGATTTTCTAGGGCTTTTCATACTTATATCATCATTTTCATTTAAAGGTTAGCATGACTTTTAAAACAGCTTTTCAAAGCAAGACAATGACACTTAAATACTTATGAATTCACCAGCTTTAAAGCTTATACTCTCTTTCCAAATAACTTGTATTCTCAGGTCATCAGTAGACAGGTACGGTGGCCAGGTTTTGAGAAGACGGAACAGACAAGTCTCGACTTTTATTTTGATTGTATATTTTTTGGTGTCTTATTACAATGAAAGAACACACATGTATTAAAACTTTACTTATAATGCAATGGATGATGTTGTTGCTTGTTTATTATATTACACTGTTGTGATACTGTACATGACGTCCTCCACCCCTGAACGTTTCCGCCGTTCGTGGTTTTGGGGTGTGACAGATTGGTATCAGAGCATTGTTTATAGTGAATAAAGTATATCAACCTATAAAAGATATACTAACTATAAATCCATTGGGATTAAAACACTTCGTCTAAGAGTTATACTTTTAAATAATAAAATATTTAACAAAGTATACGTGCCTGCATTCATACTAAACCAGTGTCACAATGACAAGAACAAAAGTATTACGATTATTGAATATCACAAGTAAGCCTGGGGATATATAGTCAGTCTTGGGAATGGCATAGCCTGATAAACTATGCTGGTCCGAGGAGTGATTAACATATGCCCAAGAATGGTTGTGATATGGAAACAAGTCTAAAAACTTACCAACACCACCATATAGAAATACCATAGGGGTATTTGGTCTTACTATAATTATCTTAGTAGGTTCATCTATTTAGCTATTTCTTATATCCTTTTTCTCGCGTAGATTAAAATGGCTGGATTTCACCACGGGGATCTGTACTTCCCGAACCAGGGCAATGCTGGTTGGCTAGAGGCAGAACCAGAAGATGATCACCGAATCTCTTTGGATGATCACCATGCTGAGGGTTTTTCCGATAGTTCTGACTCGGAGCCTGAAGTCAACAACCAACCCCCAGCTGCTCAAAACCCAAACCTGAACTCCCGCCCTGTGTTTCAAGGACCCACACCCCTGTGGGCCACGAACTTGAATACATGGAGCCAGGAACAAGGTCAGCCCATTCCCTACAATGGAGACCGAAGTTTCTACAACCTCACCGAAGGAGGTTCTGCTGATAGAGTCCTACCAATCATGGTGCGTAGGATTTCTCGGAACACGATAATGGCTCAGGCGACTATCAATCAAGTCTTGGAAGTTGACGCCAACTCTGGTGTTAACATTGTCCATATTCGCCAACTAGAGTCTGCTCATGAAAGGACTCTGGTCCGCAATGCAAATCTGCAGAGGGAACTTGTTGAAACCCGAACTGAAGTTAGTGGACTTCGAGCTCAACAAGCAAGGTTGGATAGGCGTATAAGGGACATTGAACGTCTACTGTCGGGATCAAGGACTAATGCTAGCAGTTCTCGTCGCCGATGGAATATTGTCAACTCATCTTTTGGATACAACCTAGTTTATGTAAAAGTTTGGTCTAATTTCCTGTCTTTATAAATCTTAGATCTGCTAGGTATTGATCTAATCTTAATTCTGTCAAAAATTTCCATCTTGGTTGATGTAAGGCCTACTTCTAGGCCATTTTTCCCGAACTTGTTACATCTGTAATTCCAGTATTATTGACAGATATCAAATCTTATGGAAATTATTATCCAAATGTTGTCATCTTCATTTAGTCATTCTATTCATTATGTTGTTGGGCTATGGGGAGTTAGTCCATGAAACACATTCATTGTTCATTTATTCTTATCCATGTCATCATCTTTTAAACGTATAGTTAAAGATGCCGCCACGCAGAAGTACAAGACGTAACCCAAACAATGAAGCACCGATACCACCACCCCCACCACCACCTGAACCTCTTCAACCACCTACTCCTTTCGATGCCAGCATGTTCCAGGCAGCTTTCACAGCGGCGGTTGCAGCTGCTGTGTCAGCAATCAATACTCCTATCCCTAGTGGATCGGGATCAGGTGCACGTCCCTCCAACCACAGCGAAAGCCATGGACACTCTCGGGAATACACCTACAAGGACTTCACAAACGCCAAACCCCGCAGCTTCAATGGTACTAGTGGGGTTATGGTGTTAAGGCAGTGGATTGAGAAGATGGAATCTGTCTTCGAGATCTGCAGATGCCAAGAAGGCAACAAGGTCAAGTTCGCAGCTTGTACCTTCTCTAACAGAGCATTATCATGGTGGAACGGCCATGTTAAGTATCTGACTTTGGTGGTGGCGTATTCCATCGGCTGGGAAAAGTTGAAAGACATGCTGATGAAAGAATACTGTCCTCGAGGTGAAATACAAAAACTCGAGCGGGAGTTCTGGGGTCTTCAAATGGTTGGATCCGACATCACGACCTATACAAACAGGTTCTGTGATCTGGCAAACTTAAGTCCTGATATGGTTGCTCTTGAGAGCAAAAAGATTGAGAGATACATCTGGGGACTGTCGCCCCAGATCCAGTCAAGTGTGATAGCTTCCAGGCCTATTACCTTCGATAGCGCCAAGGAACTAGCACAATCTCTCATCGATCACCGGAAACCTCAGAACCCAACAATCCCTGCATCCATACCACCGAAGGACAACAGTAACAAGAAAGGGTGGTCTAAGAGGAAAAGAGGGGCTTCGCAAGAATCCTCCAAGAGACAACAACTTGTGGCAATCAATGTTGCCACTGTTACTCCCGTTGTCCCTGCGAACCCCTTACCAGCAAAAGCTTATGCTGGATCTCTCCCGAAGTGCAACAAATGCAGCTTCCACCACCGCGGACCTTGCAGGGAGATGCAATGCACCAACTACAACAGGAAGGGGCACACAGCTCGTTACTGCCAGGCTCCAACAGCTCTAGCCACCCAGGTTCCTAATGTCGGTATGGGCCAAACTTGCTACGGTTGTGGCGAGGTGGGTCACTACAAGAGGAACTGCCCTAAAGCGGGGACGGCTAGCGGAGTAGGAAGAGTTATGGCCCTAGGCCACGAGGAAGCAGTAGTTGATCCCACGATAGTTACTGGTACGTTCCTCCTCGATAACTCATATGCTTGCATACTTTTCGATAGTGGAGCAGAGAGAAGTTTCGGAAGTCACAAATTTGCACGCCTGCTTAAACAAAAACCATGTGCATTAGATAATTTATTCACGGTAGAAATGGCTAACGGGAAAACAGAGAGTACAAACTGCATATACGTAGGTTGTACCTAAACATTAGATAGCCATACTTTCAAGATAGATCTCATGCCAGTCCTAATTAAATGTTTCGACGTTATCATCGGTATGGATTGGTTAAGTCTTATTCGTGCCGACATTATGTGCTTCGAAAAAACAGTTTGTCTTAACCTTCCTAACAACGAAACCTTAATTATCTACGGCGACAAACCTAGTACGAGCCTTCGCATCATTCCGTGCATTCAAGCTCAGAAGTGCCTGCGAAAGGAGTACCATGCATTCCTCGCACACGTCGTTGATACAAGTCAAGAAACGAAAAACATTCAGAACATCCCTGAAGTACGCGACTTCCCCGACATATTCCCAGAAGAACTTCGCGGTTTACCACCGCAACACCAAGTTGAGTTCAGAATCGACTTAGTGCCAGGATCTACCCCAGTAGCCAAATCTCCTTATCGTCTGGCACTGGCTGAAATGCAGGAACTTTCCAGTCAACTTAACGAACTTCTCAAGAAGGGATTCATTCGACCAAGCTTCTCACCATGGGGAGCACCGGTCTTGTTCGTCAAGAAGAAAGATGGATCGTTTCGCATGTGCATCGACTATAGAGAACTCAACAAACTTACTATTAAAAATCGTTATCCTTTTCCTCGTATTGACGATTTGTTTGATCAACTTCAAGGAGCCAATTACTTCTCGAAGATAGATCTACGATCCGGATATCACCAACTACGAGTGTTAGAGGAGGATGTTCCCAAGACAGCCTTCCGAACTCGTTATGGGCACTACAAGTTTGTAGTGATGCCGTTCAGATTAACTAACGCGCCTGTAGTATTCATGGATTTGATGAATAGGGTGTGTCATCCTTACTTGGATCAGTTCGTCATCGTCTTCATTGATGACATACTCATCTACTCTCGAAGTAAGGAGGAACATAGCCAACATCTCCGTAAAATCTTAGAAACATTGCGATCGGAGAAGCTCTACGCGAAGTTCTCCAAGTGCGAATTTTGGATTCGACGAGTCGAATTTTTGGGCCATTGTTAGCGAAGAAGGTATACACGTGGACCCTTCCAAAATTAAGGCCATCGAGAACTGGTCAGCACCAAAGACACCTACTGAAATTCGTCAATTTCTAGGTCTAGCTAGCTACTATCACAGGTTCATTCAGAACTTCTCCCGCATAGCAAAACCTCTTACGACACTGACCCAGAAGGGCGTAGCCTTTGACTGGGAAGATAAACAAGAAAGAGCGTTCCAAACGCTCAAATGAGCCTTGTGCACCGCACCAATACTGTCCCTCCCCGTAGGGAAGAAGACTTCGTGGTCTATTGCGACGCATCAAACCAAGGGATCGGATGTGTTCTGATGCAGCGAGGTAAAGTCATAGCCTATGCCTCGAGACAGCTAAAGACACATGAGGTTAACTACACAACCCACGATTTTGAACTAGGAGCAGTTGTGTTTGCTCTGAAGATCTGGCGACATTACCTGTACGGTACAAAAAACACGATCTTTACAGACCATAAGAGTCTGCAACACATTTTCGACCAGAAAGAACTCAACATGAGGCAACGACGTTGGGTCGAGCTATTCAGTGATTACGAGTGCGATATTCGTTATCACCCGGGTAAAGCTAATGTAGTAGCTGACGCCCTAAGTCGGAAAGAATATTTTGGTCGTAGGGTCAAATCTTTGACTCTGACCATCCATTCACACTTTTCCATGCAAATAAAGGAGGCTCAGATCGACGCTTTGAAACCTGAAAACGTGGCTGGTGAATCCCTTAGAGGGATGGATAAGAACTTGGAAGTCAAGGGTGGCGGAGCCTTGTACCTCATGGATCGGATCTGGACATCGAAACACAGTGGCTTCAGAGACTTGGTCATGACCGAAGCTCACAACACTCGTTATTCCGTCCACCCGGGTTCAAATAAGATGTATATGGATCTTAAAAAGTTATACTGGTGGCCTAACATGAAAGCAGACATTGCTACCTTCGTGAGTAAATGCCTTACTTGCGCAAATGTCAAGGTCGAATACCAGAAACCCTCCGGTCTTCTACAACAACCGGAGATACCAGAATGGAAGTGGGAGCAGATCACTATGGACTTCATAACCAAGTTTCCCAAGACGACGGGTGGACTTGATTCCATATGGGTCATCGTCGATAGACTGACCAAGTCTGCACACTTCTTGCCAATCAAAGAAACAGACAAGATGGAGAACCTCACACGAACTTAAATTAGGGAGATTGTAAGGCTGCACAGTGTTCCTTTATCTATTATCTCGGACAGAGATAGTAGATTCGCTTCGAGGTTCTGGCAGTCATTACAAAGTTCCCTAGGAACTAGGCTGGACATGAGTACATCCTACCATCCACAGACCGACGGACAAAGTGAGAGAACTATCCAAACCTTGGAAGACATGTTGCGTGCTTGCATGATTGACTTTGGAAAAGCTTGGGATACCCATTTACCCCTCGTCGAATTTTCCTACAACAACAGTTATCATACGAGCATAAAGGCATCTCCATTCGAGGCCCTCTATGGCCGAAAGTGTAGATCCCCTCTGTGCTGGGCTGAAGTGGGTGATACCCAGTTAGCTAAGGGACGAGTTCCCGAAAGCAATCTCACGGGTCCGGTGATCATTCGGTAAATGACAGAGAATATCGTTCAAATTCGTGAACGATTGAAAGCCTCTAGAGACCGACAGAAAAGCTACGCTGACAAGCGAAGGAAACCATTGGAATTCCAGGTGGGCGACCGAGTCCTACTGAAGGTCTTACCCTGGAAGGGCTTGATACGCTTTGGAAAGCGTGGGAAGCTCAATCCAAGATACATAGGGCCTTTCGAGATTCTCGCAAGAATCGGCCCTGTGGCTTACAAACTCAATCTACCGCAAGAACTCAGTAACGTACATCCTACCTTCCACGTGTCAAACTTGAAAAAGTGTCTATCCAACGAGACTCTTGTTATTCCACTAGACGAGATCGAGATCAACGAGAGCTTCAACTTCGTGGAGGAACCAGTAGAGATCATGGAGCGAGAGGTCAAGCAAACAAAGCAGAGTTGTATCGCGATAGTGAAGGTTCGCTGGAACGCAAAGCGTGGACCTGAATTCACTTGGGAACGGGAAGATCAGATGAAACTTAAATACCCTCATCTGTTCGCTTAGTTATGTGTAATTTCTTACTTGCTTAAATTCTAATTTTGGGATTAAATTCCTTCTAACGGGGGGATGATGTGACAACCCGAAATTTCCATTATGTACAAACAGTATCAATTCAATAGAAGTTATAACAACCACATTTAATTTTCAGACTTTTTCGTTTAAGTTTGGATACGTCAGGGTTTACACTTCAGGAGATATCAGGAGAGTGGATGCACTATTATTCCATCACTCTATTATATTAGAGGTCATTTCAGGAATAAAAATATTTTCTGCCAAAAATATCTCAAGACTATAAATAGAATTATGAACCAAATTCATTCATTATTCGCATTTCCAACTAGAGAAAAGCCATTTTCTCTCTCACAGATCTTCGGTTTTTTATCCCAAATCGTGAGTACCTCTTTCTAGCAGTGTTAGAAAGCTTAATATGTGTTTATAACATGATTTAGAAGGCTAAATCACTAGATTTAGGAGTTTACTCCCCAAGGTGTTCTTGGGCGGTAAACTCCCAAAACAAAGCCTAGACCGACCCTTGTGTTATGCTACTGCCTTAGACTCATTTGTATGCATATTAGGGACAAGAAAACAACCAAGAATCACCCACGTTTGGGAGTTCACGGCCCAAGAGTATCTTAGGCCGTAAACTCCAAATTCATGCTCAAAATGGTGCTTTTAAGGCACCTAAAGCCTTAGACTTTTACCTAGACTTGTTCCCATTTAATCTAAGGCCTTAAACACATCAATAAGACATTTCAAAATGAGTTTACGGCCATGACATGGTTCATGGGCCGTAAACATGATTTAAGGACACCAAAGTGTGTCAAGAGTCTTCATATGTTTGGAATAAAAGCCTAGAACTTATACCACTTATGCATGAGGCTTAAAAACAACAAGAACACCATTCCAAGGGAGTTTACAACCGTAAACTCCAAAGGAAATGGGCCTGGAGAGAGCGGATGTGGGAGAGAAAAGGAAATTTGAAGGATCTTCAAAGTCCAACGAGAAGAGAAAATTCTTGAAGAAGTTCGAAAGAGGAGGAGGAAGTGAAGAAAGATGGTGCGGAAAGTGCAAAAATAAACACACTGGAAAATGCGATGAGGAGGTGACTTGTTTCAAGTGTGGGACGCACGGGCACTATGCCACCGAGTGTACATTCAGCAAAAGGGTGTGTTACGGATGTAACAAGGAAGGGCACTTCAAGCAAGACTGCCCAAAGAGAGAGGGGGCTACAAAGCCAAATGTGCCGCCAAAGCCAAAGGCAAGAGCATTACACATGATCCTCGATGAAGCGGAAAACAACGCAAGGAACCAAGGATGAGGAATTCATAGCCGAAGATCGAGTTATGAGGTAGCCAAAGAGATAGAACCATATGATGTAGCCTATTAGAGGCATAGTCTAGGGTGAACTTGAACACCTATGTAATAGTTTCGAGAAATAATAAAGCCTTTGTTTTGTTATCTGATGTGTTAAACTATTATGTGATTTTTTTTGTATAGTGACTTGGAAAGTTGCGAGACAATACTTGGGATGAGTATGAGTAGGTGTGAATGGCAGTAGAGGCCTATACTACCGGAAGCACAGGACTCACACTTGGATAAGGGAAAGTCACAAGGTTACCAAGAAGCTAGTAATTGATTTCGTTTTATTCAAGTATGTCGCCATTGTTTCGGTAATGACTAAGAAGATTGTTATTATCCCGACCCTAGTGGTCATATCACATTGAGTCCGACTACGATGAGTAGGTTACGTGGTTCAGAGAACCAAGTTTGATGTAGCGTCCGACTTAAACCAAACGGTTGAAATCAAAGCGATCAATAGAAGTATCGTGCTCGTTGTTAAAGAAGTTGGTGGCTAGAAATGCTACATGATAAAATGTGATTATATCACAGTAGACCATGAAAGAAGGCATAATCCATTCCGGAATTTGACTCTAAGAGACCTGAGTCTAAGCATTGCTACATACGATGATAGGTCATTAGAATATGACACATCGGTCAATTGTAGTAATCAAATTAACTTATCCTAAGTTTGTTAAGAAGAAGAAGGAGTCTCTGATAAAGAATGAGGTTGTGACACGAAGGTCATGATTGAAAGTCTAACGAGCAGGTGCAAGACCGAGCACCGCCTGCAGACAAGGAGTCCAAGAGTTAGATACTCGTTCAAAGCAACATAGAAGTTACAGTTATTACCTAGGATGAAGAGATAACGTATGGAGTCATTATACAATCCTATTTCGTTGATGATTCCAGGACATAATCATCCTAAGGGGGAGATAATTGTAACGCCCGTAGATCCAGGCTACTCAATTTAGGGGCAATAGGGGTCGAAAACGACTTTTCGAAAAAAGATTATTAAGAATAAATAATCTCAACCAAGTTGTAGTATATTTTACAAGGTTTCCGTACATATAAAGAGCGTCGAAATCCGAGTTATAACGAAGAAGTTATGACCCGTCGAAGTTTCGCGACGGAACCGACACGATACCGGGAGGCGTAAATAGTGAATTTACGATAGAGCGAGATTTAGCCTTAGCGATCTAAAAGAAAGTCGTAGTATATGTTAAACCGAGAGTGTGCATAAAAAGAACATCCAAATCTGACTTCGTATGAGGAAGTTTTGATTTTTCTAAGATTTAGCATAACAGTGCACAGCCCGAAATCTGAATTTTAGATCGGTCGATTTTTAGCCAAAATAATCTAAATGATAAATGAAGATATCATTAATAGGAGTTAAACGATAAAAAGACAGTCGAAAATGGAGCTCATATGCAAAAGATATGGACGAAGCTTAGTCCCTACTTTTCGAGCGCTGCGAATTCGATACAGTTTTGTAAATCTGGGATAGAGTGAGAATTAGCCAACGGGATCTAAACAAAAGTTTTAGTACTCGTGAATACCAACGCATGGATATAAAGAACGTCGATAATAGAGCTCGTATGCGAAAGATATGGATGAAACTTAGTCCCTACTCTTCGAGCACGATAAATTCGATACAGTTTTGCAAATTGGAGATAGAATGAGAATTAGCCGACGAGGTCTAAATGAAAGTTGTAGTACTTGTAAATACCAATGCGTAGATATAAATAACGCAAAAAACGGAGCTTCTACGTCGAAGATACGGACGAAGCTTAGGGGCTACTCTACGATAAAATCCCTATAAATAAAGGATGAATCCTTCATAATTTCTTCACACCATAACCTTTCTTTCTCTCTCTAACTTCTCTCTAGCCTCCTTAAACCCCTCCCAAGTCTAGGGAACCTCCCTAGAACGAGAAAGAAGCCCCGGAGTGCCCGACGGCTCCGAGAAGAAAAGCTTTTGGCTCGGAAACGCGGCTCCAGCGAAGCCCGGTTTTTAATAAAAAAAATCTGCTGTAAGTGAGCTACGCCTATACTATATTTAATATACCTTTTATTTAATTATAGTAACATTATTAGGACCTTAAAATAATTATTTGGGCTATTATTACGAGTTATATTGAGTGTTATTTAACGCTTATATAATAGTAATAATAGCTAGACTGTTAATTAGTCGCGGTTAACGTTAAAACTAAACCCTAGTGGTAATGATACTAGGTTTTGTCGAGGGAAATTGTTTTAAGAAGTAACGAAGTGTTGTCCGAGTGCCGAGTCACCACCTTACCAGGCGAGTGCATAGTTACTTTCATCTTACACATAGATATGAAGTATTTTATATAAATTACGTGCTATGTGTGCATATTACCTGAGTACTTGCTGTCTATGCTGGATGAACAATATATACACGTTTTAAATGATTTAAACTGTATATGTATTTTATATCTACGAAAATGTTGGGGTAAGACATGGGTAGATGTAATAGATGAAATATGAGTTGGATGATGAGTTGAGAGGTGAAATAGACTGTGAGGTGAGGGTGAGAGGTGGACGATGTGAGAAGCCTTTTTCCCAAATGATGGCCCCGTCATTCAGCAGAGTATGGATGACAACCACGGACTATTCTAGACAGTCCAGTGGAACACTAGCAGGCTCACAACCTATAGGTGTTGTGAACGATGTGTTCACCGGTGTACTCGAAAAACCCATTGATATGTATTGCGAGTGGACTCTCGAAAATGATACTGTCAATAAAACCTTGGCAGATGCGCCTAAAGGACTCTACCGGCAGAAGCGCCTAATAGAGAACCTCATAACCCTGGCAGATGCGCCTAAAGGACTATTCCAGCAGATGCGCCCCATAAAGAATGTCACAATTTTGGCAGCTGGGCCTAAGTGATAGAACTAGCAGTTGTGCTTGACAGATGTGCCATTTACAACGATGGAATTCGTACCTATTCCTTAGGATACTCCTTAGGAATGAATGAACAAGAAATATCTGATTCTTAGGGTAGATTCTTAAGAATAAAGAAAACAATGGGGATGGGCAATTGGGTTAACTGTTTGAGGCCGGCACAGGCTCCAACACTAACTACATTGAGGATAACTAATTGATGCTAGAGTAGGGGGAGCCCACGAGGGCTCAAGGTATTGCTTTCGAACTCACTACAGAGGAGGCCAGGGCGGCGTTGGACGTCATTACTGGTATGTTTCTATTTATTATTCTGTCAGCTATTTTATGGTATGCTTATGTTTATGATTATGCTAGGTACCTTCTTAGCGAACTCATTGCCTGCTCTTATACTTTTTGACTCAGGTGCGAGTAGGTCCTTTGTATCTCAGTATTTTAGTAGGGGTTTTGGTATGACTATTGGATAGCTGGAGTTTCCGTTGTGGGTTTCTATTGCCAACGAACACGAGATATCTGCATCGAACATTTACCAAGGTTGTGACCTTGAGATTTTTGGGGTACCTTATCCGATTGATTAGATTCCTATCCCCATGGGGGATGTGTGCGTGATAGTAGGGACTGATTGGCTGAGCAAGTATGGGGCTATGCTTAACTACGAGGGTTAGCGGGTGGTAGTTCAAATCCCAAGTGGGGGAGAACTGGTTAACTGTGGAGATGGTACCAGGATTGGGTCAACCTTTTGTTCTGTTGCTAGGGATTGGTAGTATATTCAACATGGTTGTATGGGTTATCTTGCGTATGTGGTTGATACTTGATCTAAGAAGCAGGTTTTGGTTTTAGATAAGCCTGTGGTTATGGAGTTTGCAGATGTGTTCACGGAGGAGTTACCCGATGTGCCTCCCGAGAGGCAGGTTGAGTTCAGGATTGACTTGGTTCTACGTGTGGCTCTGATTGCCAAGGCTTCATACCATATTGCACCACCTAAGATGCAGGAATAGACCGAGCAGTTCCCCTCGGGGAGCACCAATTTTGTTTGTCAAGGAGAATGATGGTTAACACCGGATGTGCATTGATTACCGGGAGTTGAACAAGTTGACGGTGAAGAACCATTATCCCCTTTCACTGATTGATGACCCTTTTGATCATTTGCAAAGTGTATCTTGGTTCTCCAAGATAGATCTGAGGTCTCGGTGTCATCAGGTCAGAGAGAGAGAGGAGGACATGGAGAAGACCATGTTTTGTACTTGTTACGGTCATTATGAGTTTGTGGTGATGTCATTTGGGCTCACCAATGCGCATGCAACATTTATGGATTTGTTGAATCGGGTATACATGCCAATGCTTGATCGATTAGTTTTTGTTTTGATTAATGATATCTTGGTATATTCTAAGACCAAGGAGCAGCATGAGGAGCACCTTCGAGAGCTTCTAGGAGTTTTAAGGTGAGAACGGTTGTATGCCAAGTTCTCTAAGTGTGAGTTTTGGTTATGAGAGGTCGAGTTCTTAGGGCATATCGTTAACCAGGATGTGATTTTGGTCGATCCGTCCAAGATCGAGGTCGTGATGTAGTGGGATGTTCCGAAGTCCCCTTAGGAGATTAGGAGTTTCTTGGGATTTGGGATTTTCAAGGTATTATCGGAGATTTATTAAGGACTTCTACAAGATTGCGGTACCCCTTACTTGTTTGGCGAGGAAGGGCATGGATTTTCGCTGGGGCCCTGAGCAGCAGGTGACATTCGAGACTTTGAGGCAGAAGATATGTGAGGCCCTAGTGCTGCCCTCCCTGAGGGTGTTGAGGATTTGTGGTATTTTGTGATGGATCCATCATTGGTTTGGGAGCAGTGCTTATGTAGTGTGGGAGAGTTGTTGCTTATGCTTCTCGGAAGCTAAAGCCGCATGAGATCTATTATCCGAATCATGATTTGGAGTTGGGAGCAGTGGTGTTTGCTCTTAGATTTGGTGGCATTACTTGTATAAGGTCTGGTGTACTATCTACACGGATCACAAGAGTTTGATATATCTCACGGATCAGACGAATCTGAATATGATATAGCATAGGTGGCTTGACGTGGTTAAGGATTATGACTGCGAAATTTTGTATCACCCCGGGAAAGCGAATGTGGCCGTTGATGCTTTAAGCCACAAGACGGGTAGTTATGCTATTTTGGGTCTATGTATGAGGATATCGATTGATTCTCCGCTTCTTAATCTGATTAGGGAGGATCAGACCGAGGGAGTCAAGAAGGATAATTTGAAGCAGGAGAGACTTAGGGGTGATATTGACAGGTTTGCTAGTGACAGTCATCGATCATTGACCCGGTACGGTTTGGGTGCCAGATTTTGGTGGGATCAGGCAGACTGTGCTAGAGCAGGCACACAAGTCCTGGTTTTTGATACACCCCAGAGCCACCAAGATGTATCGAGATTTGAGGCTTAGTTGTTGGTCGACGTGCATGAAGAGAGAGATAGCCTGGTATCTCGAGAGGTGCTTGACCTGTCAGATGGTCAAGGCCGAGCACCAGAGGCCACATGGTAAGTTGCATCCATTCGAGATTCCTATGTGGAAATGAGAACATATTACTATGGATTTCATCACCCAGTTACCTCGGAGGGCTAAGGGATTCGACGCGATATGGGTTATCATGGAACGTCTGACCAAGAGCGCCCACTTTCTAGCCATTCGGAAGATTTATTTGTCGAGAAGTCGGTCGATTTATATATGTGCGATATTTTTTCTTGGCATGTTATTCCAATCTCCATTGTATTGATTGAGGTGTTCGATTTACATCTCTTTTTTGACAGAAGTTCCATGAGGAACTAAGTATAGGGTTGCATCTTCGCACTACTTATCATCCACATACTGACGGTTAGAGTAAGAGGACCATTTAGACACTCGAGGACATATTGAGAGCATGTATCATAGACTTCAGTAGGAGTTGGGATTCCTACCTTCCCTTGGCTAAGTTTTCTTACAAAAACAATTATCACTCCAGTATTGGCACTCCGCCATTCGAGCTTCTCTATGGGAGGAAGTGTCGTACCCTATTTTGTTGGGGAGAGATTGGTCATAGAGTCATGAGAAGGACAGAGGTAGTTCTTCAGATGATTGACTTATTCAACGTATTAGATAGAGATTGAAGATAGCTCAAAGTCGGCAGAAGAGTTATGCCGACAAGCATCGACCTGAGTTGGAGTTTCAGGTCGACGACATGGTATTACTAAAGGTATCCCTCTGGAAGAGTATAATACGCTTCAGGAAGACGGTCAAGTTGGAGCCATGGTATATTGGGCCATTTCAAGTGATCTACAGGGTTGGAAAGGTACCTTATAAATTGGATTTGCTTGAGGGCCTCAGTCAGATTCACAACACCTTCCATGTGTCTCACCTTCGGAAGTGTGTAAATGATGATTCAACAGTTATTCCTATGGATGATATTCAGGTTTATGATCACGTGAACTATGTTGAGAGACCATTGGAAATTTTGGATCAAAAGACAAAGGCCTTGGGCAACAAGGTGGTGTCCTTGGTCAATGTTCAGTGACAACTTCATAAGGGTTCCAAATAGATGTAGGAACCTGAGTCAGAGATGCAGGAGCATTACCCTAAGTTGTTCACCTCAGCGGACTTTGAGGACGAAGTCTAGTTCAAGTGGGAGAGAATTGTAACATCTTGATATTGAGGAATTTTCATTTTAAACCCTAACTATGAGAATTTATTTCAATTTAGAACTTGGATGTGAATTAATTTCAAAATTGGAAACCAAATGGCATTTTCGTAATATTTAGGAGCTGGGCACAGACGTTGGGCGTAAGTGGCCATAGTGTAAACCCTAATTTTTAGGGTTTGGACCCTATTTAAGCATCCTTAAGTTCCAAATCTACCTTCTTTCATCATCCTCCAACCCACATTAGTCACCAAGCAAACCCTATCCTTTTTTAGAGCATTCTTGAGCTTTTGTGTGTGTTTGGAAACCTTGAAGGAGAGAGGAAGAATAGAATATCATCTTGGAGGAGTGGGACTCTTTGGATCCATAACAACAACATCATTTGGAGGTAAAAAGCTCTGAACTTGATTAAGAGTTGTTTAGATCTTGTTTAGTTATGAAATGATGTTCTTTTGGTCCCATAAGCTTGGTATTATGAGTATGGATTACCCTAATCTATATAAGTTGTCCTTTCAGATGTTTTGAATCATCTAGAAGCATAAAAATGTAATCTTGGTTTAGATTCCTTCCATGTATGAGTCACAAGGTCTTAATGGGTTAAGTAGTTAGGGTTTTGTGTTTGGGCACTTAATGGACATAAAGTTGGAAACTTTATGGTTAAGGACGTTATTTTAGGGTTGGATCTAGATTATAGACAAAAGAGCTTAAGGATTAAGCTCTTAATAAGAAATAAATGAAGCCCTCACAAACGTTGGGTGTAGCTCAGGAATGCTTAGGGTTCGAGGTCAACCAACTCATTTTCTGGTCAAGTTGTGTACGCTGGGCGTACAAGCTGAGTACGGTGGGTGAACTCAACACTGTTGACCAATTTTGACTTTTTGACTTTTTGGAATTTGAACAAGTTTGACCTTAGGGTATTTTGGGTATTTTGAGTGGTATTTTAGATTAGTCACTATTTTATGAATAAGTGACGAGTAGATCTGATATTCAGAGCAGAGACCTATTTAGCTATTTGTTCAGAGTGAGAGATGAGTTTTCCATCACTGTACTTATGGGTTGAAGGCACCAATGTCGACCCACTGAGTTATGTATCCTGGTTTAGAGGATGTTTCTATGATGTATTAATTTGTTAGTATTGAGTGCTGGTATATAGGATGTTGTTATGCAATAGTGATTTGTAGATCTGTCTGTTAGTTTGTTGACTGGTTATATGATTATCTTTTACGGTTATATGTTATATGTTATGTATATGTTGACATAGTATGGTTGGGTTGAGGTAGTACTGCTTTGTGCAGTAGCCAATACCCAGGAGCAAGCTAGCCATAAGATGTGGGCCTGAAGAGCAAGCCATACTTATGATGTGGGCTCGAGAGCAAGCCAAATATGAGTTGTGGGCCTGAAAGGCAAGCCAGACTCATACTGTGGGCTCAGGGGTAATCCAGTATGTTACTTGTGGACCCAATATGCATGTTGTTATATGTTTGTGTGTTGGTACTTTGGGGGAACTCACTAAGCTTTGGCTTACAGTTTCAATTTATTGTTTCAGGTACTTCAGATGACCATGGCAAGGCGAATGTGTAATCATGCACATCCTTTGGTTTATGTTGTTTGGATTTTGGGATACTCTGATTACTAAATTACACTTTGGAAACAATGGTTTTGTAAACATTTATGGTTATGAGTTTCTAAAAAGTTAAAATTTATTGTGATTTTGGGATGTTACGGTGCAACTAAATTTTGCTTGGACCTTATTCCACCAAAACTTACTCTTCATTCCATAACAAAGTCACAATCCAATTATAATTCATAATTATATTTATCTGTTTGAAGTTATAATCTTATGTAGCTCTTTACATAAAGATATTCTTATAATTTAATTATCTCATATACATTCTCTTCATTCTTCTTAAGTACTCTTAGAATGTCCTCATAGCCATTTGGTGACTTACCCATTTATCAAATTGGTATCTTTGATACGCTCATAACATAATCATATACCATGTCTTGTGCATAATATGACATACATGATAAATTTATTTGTCAAGCAAATATAATATAAATCATTTTATCAAGCTCAAACTTATGTGCTCGGTCTTTTTGAGGCAGGCTCAAATGGCGCCATGTGGTAGTGCCAATAGTCCTATAAAGGAATCTTATATCTTGATCTATTTCAAGATATTGTCAACATATGCAAAAAGATTTAAAAACTTTAACATTCATCTTTATCTATCTCTATAGATTTTACATTCCAAGAATGTATCTTGTCTTTCTTTTGTCTTTCATCTTAAAATCACTTTCTGAGTCAAAGCGAAACGACCTTCTATAGATGGAATGTTATTTCTCATGACTAAGTATGTCACATTCATACAAGATTATGAATATAACTACCACCCCCACTAATTGTTAGTAAACATAGATGTAATCTTCATTTTGATAAAAAAGCATAACTTATGTTTTCATATTAAAATAATGATTCCAACTTTGAGATGTTTTCGTTATATCCACAAGTGGATCTTAAGGCTTACACATTTTGTTATGATACCCAACTTAATAAAACCTTCAGGCTAAGCTATATAGACATCTTCAAGTCTTGCTAAAATATGTATAGATCTCCAAGTATGTCTTCTTTCTAAACGTATTACTTATTCTTTCTAGCCTTTATATAGAGAGGAAGATTAATCAACCCCATAGTTGACTATTATACAGGGATTACATCTCAGTGTTCATGAATCTTAGTCATTAATCATGTTCAAACTCTGATATAACATTTTGGTAGTTGATGGATTTTCTAGAAACCATCAAGAAGACTCGTCAATGAGAGATTCCATATTTCTCATGTTATAGATGATTCCTACTATATATGCGAACAATTTGTGTTTACGAATATCTATTATTCATGTTCAAAAAATCCTTGTTGAAACTAGTGCCAACCTTTACTACATCAGGTTAAGGTTATTGAGTTGCTTCAAGTTCCATATGCCTCCGATTTATTTTGTCATTAGAAACTTGCTTTTTAATAAGCCAGGTCTTTTAGGAACAAGGGAACTTATTATTGGTGGGTTTGTATAAATAATCTAAGCAAAATTTTAGAGTATTCTACAAATATGTATTTAGCAGATTTTAGAGCGGTCATCATAAGGATTATGGCCTTGAAAAATGTAAGATTTAGGCCCATTTGGATATGGTTAATGTAGATATGTGACCCAATAGATCGGTTTGCACTTTGGAGTCAAAGGGTAAAATGGGACTGTAGTGTTTAAGACTTCTTTTATGAATTATGGATTTTAGTTCGATGTGTTTTAAGTCAAAATTAATTAGATAGAGTTGTAAAGCTCCTCAATACCTTTCTGTAGATATAAAGAACATCAAAAACGGAGTTAGAACGAATAAGTTAAGACCGTTTTGAAGTTTGGGTGGTTTTGGGCCAAGCTGAGTACACTTGGTGTACAAAAAGGTGTACACCGGGCGTACTAATGGAATCCTGAGTACGCTGGGTGTAGCAGGAGTACGCTGGGCTTATGCAATCAGTGCCCAAACCCTATTTGCATGGTTTAAGCCCTATTTAAGCTCCTTAACTCCCCCAAACCCACTCCATTCTTAGCCTCCACCCCTCCAACACTCCTTTCATGAAACCCTAACTGTAGATGAGCCTTTTGATCTAAAAGAAGGTGATTTTGAGTTCTTTGGAGTATGCATGTTGCACCTTGGAGAAGAAGGAACTTCTTGTAGAAGTGTTGGCTGCAATGGAGCCTGTAGATCTGGACTTTGTTCTCCCTGATCTATCTTCTAGAGGTATAAAGTTTGAATCTTGATGATGCATTCGTTAGATCTAGCTAGTTTTGGATGTTATGAGCTTTTGGTCATTTTAGTGCGTAAAGTTTAGATCTTGAAAGTTTGTGACCTTTTTATGGATAAAGTTGGAAACTTTATCCATCTAAACATCATTGTGATTCAGATATGAAGGTTGGAGACTTGGACTTAGTAGATTAAGTTGAAAAAGATGCACTTTTGGTCCCATTTTATGCTTAAAGGCTAGATCTTGGTGGTTTGGACCTTTCTAATGGATAAAGTTGGAAATTTTATCCATTATGGAGCTTTTAGTATCCATAAAAATGTAATCTTGATCCTTCTATACCTTCCATGAGAGTGTCATGCTGTCTTAATGGATTGATAAGTTAAGGTTTTAGCTTTTGGACCTTTTCTAGACATGGAAAGTCATAAAGGTGGTAACTTTGTGACTTAGAATGATGTCGTGGGACTAGATCTGAGTGTTGGATGAAAGGACTTAAGAGATTAAGCACTTAATGGAAAATTGCCATTTAGTCGGGTACGATGGGCATACCTTCGAGTATGTTGTGCATACTCGTATGTGGTCCCGATTCTGGTTGGTAAGTACGCCATGCGTACGAGCTGAGTACGTTGGGCGTACTCAACCTAAAGTTTGACTTGTTGACTTTGACTTCCGTTGACCGTTGACTTTTGACCAAGTTTGACGTTGGGCCAAACTTGAGGGTTTGGGCCTATTAACTAAGCTTTTATCTGGTTCTGGTATTGATAGCCCAGGAAGTCGGCGAGGCAGCAGCTAGGGATTCTTCCAGAAAGCTTCTGCAATCGAGGCGAGTCTCCTCACTAGGGATGAGCGTTGGAACTGGACCGGTTCGGAACCGGAACCGGTATTACGATAGTATAAGAACCGGTAACCAGACCGTCGGCTCCAATACCGGTTCTGGTCCGGTTCCGGTTCCGGTCCCGGTTTTCTGGTTATTTTTCCAAACAAGAACCGGTTAAAATTTAGGTGAAACTAATGACTTTTTCGGTTAAAAATTAGGTACAACTAGTTTAGATGCAATTCATAATACTTACATGTTGTTAAGTTGGCTTCTAAAAGAACATAATATTCAATAATCAAGTTTCAAAAAAAACATAATATTCAATAATCAAGTTTCAAAAAAACATAGTGGTGTTCAAAAAACAAATTCGTCCCCACATATCAATTTTAATACAATTCAACTAATCAAGTTTAAGCCAAAATAATTCTCTCTAACTATCATCTACATTTCCATTGGTCTTTTTCCCATTACTTTGTCATTGTGTAAAGCTTCCTCAATCTCTATATAAAACACAAAGCAAAAATGTTGTTAGCATTTACTAAAATGTAAAGGTCGTATAAAAATATAACAAGGATTGAAAGTACAAAATACCCATAGCTACTTCATCATCATTTAAAATGTCGTCTACGTTGTCTATTATAAGTTTTCTACTCTTTCTAACCCAATCTTGGGTACACAACAAAGCTTCATTGTAGGATCTAGCAACAATAATTGAGACTTCATTGTAGGATCTAGCAAGATCGCAAAGTAAACATAATCACTCATCTTTGCATAGTCGATGGACTAAAGGTTTTGTTGAAGCCGAAACGTTCTCCGTTTTCGTCTTAAACTTTTCAAGGAAATCCACCATCTCTTTTATCGCCTAGAAATCCAAACGATCCGGTACACTTTGTAGATCCTTCTCATACGATTTTTCTATCAAAATCCAAAAATAAAAACCAATTAAACTTTCATATATAAATAAATGAAAAAAATGATGCATTGATATGTTGTCTTTCCAGGCTTGTATCTAATTCAATATTTAACCAAAATATGATTTGTAAAAGTCTAAACTGAAGTATAAAGACTAAGCTAAATGTTGAAAAAAATATCAAGTGATTCCGACTTCATATGAGTGAGTTATGCTATTTTAAAAACCGGGACACAATAATAAAATGTGCTTAAACAGAAAAAATGTTGCATTGATATGTTGTCTTTCTAGGCTTCTATCTAAAGTGATTCTGACTTCATATGAGTGAGTTACGCTATTTTAAAAATCGGGACACAATAATAAAATGTGCTGAAACAAAATAAGAAAAGTAATACCTTTGATGCCAAATTCCACAAAAGCTTCCCATAACTCGTAGGCGGCTTTCAACAACTCAAATGTCGAGTTCCATCGGGTTGGAGAGTCGCCAAACAAAAATTTCTTTGTTTCCAACCCCACATCTTTGATGGCTTTTTTAACTTCTTAATCCTTTGTGTTGAACCTCTAATATACTTCACCGCCTTTTGTACACATTCCACATGATAGTTATGGTATTTTAACCCAGCCTTTACAATAAGGTTTAGGATGTGAGCCATACACCGTATGTGGAAATGTTTTCCACCGTCGTAAATTATGGGAAACATTTTAACCAAAAATTCGATTGATGTGTCGTTACACGTGACATTATCGACAATCATTGACATAACATTTTTCATACCCCACCCATGTATGCATGCTAGTAACTCTCGTCCAATTTCTTCACCTTTATGTGTATCTATCTCCCTAAAATTGATGACTCTCCTGTGCATGACCCACTCGTCATCAATAAAATGGGCCGTGACAACCATGTAATTAACCTTTTTACAAGAGGATGTCCAAATGTCGGTTGTCAAGTGTACAACGGTGTTTGCATTACTGAAATACTTGAGCAATTTATTCCTCTCATCTAAGTAAAACTTGCCTACGTCTCGGGAAATTTTATGTCTAGAAGGCAAGATCACCCTACCATTAAGCGCGTTAGTATATTCAATAAATGCTTCATTTTCAACATACTTGAATGGTAGTTCACCAACGGTAAAAAGGCCTAGTAATGCTCGTTTGATCCTAGTGTCATCATGTTTCCATGTTTGTACACTAGTCCCACCGTTTGGTTCCTTCTTAAAATTCAATTTGGCTTGCTTTTTATCATTTTTTTTCTTTGTTTTCCGGGTTTAACTTGCAATTCCTCCAATGTTTGTTCATATTAGAAGTCCCGTTTCGGTCCGTATCGGCTTTAAGTATTGTATGACAATGAATACATTCCACACTTTTCCTTTCAACACCATCATCCTCTACAATCCACACCGGCTCGAAGGCTACCCAACAAGGAGCCGTTCCTTTACCATTATTCCTTGCTCTATCTCGTTTGCTAGTAATTGGTTTTGGCACGCCTCCATTCCTTTTTCGTTTCTTAGGACTTGGCTTTGGCACATCTTCTTTTCCGGATTCGTCACTAATATTATTAATTACCGGTGGTGTCTCACCAATAAAATCATCTTCATAATCCTACCTTTGGAAAATGAGTTCAAAAAATATTATATATCATCAAGCAAAATGAGTTCAAAAGAAGTTTAATTCAATTTGGATCAGTGACATTATTTTACACCAAACTAAGTTCTAAGATTTTATTTGTATATTATTAGAGTTTTCTCAAACATGAATTGAATATTGAGATTGAGCCTTTAGGAGGAAAACAATTAACAAAATCTATTATATCTTTTTACCTTATATCATAAAAAATATTTTAAATATGAAATCAATTAATAAACAATGTAAATTGTAAAGGGATATGTTATCTGTCAACCATATATCACAAGCATTACTACAAGATAAGGCTATAAAGGTCTAGGTAGCTTGAAAATTAAAATACATCATTCCCCTAAACTGGAATGGAACCAAAGGAATCCTCTCTACCTAACGTCCTAACTCCTAACCTATATGTGCCATGTTGGTAGACTAACATAATCAGGAAAGAAACCTAAAGAATAAGTCTCAACTCTCAAATGGGTTGAAGGGTAATTAAGTAATTTAGTAATGGAGTTGTTTTTAGTAATTTAGTAATGCAGCAACAATCGACAATTGCAATCATTAGCAAACTTTTGTCTATCAATCCGTTGTTTCTTAAATCAATTGGAGATTGCACTTGTTGATTAAGAGATCTTAGCAAAAAACAGTTGGTAGTTCAATTGTGTTGCATCAAAAAAGCAAGCACAAACGAACCAGTATACAATAAGCAACAATAGCAATAATGACTTACTTGAGTTTCATCTTCTGTATTAATCCAATTACTTGAGTTTGGCTTCTCCATTGTTACACAAAATCGATTTTTGTTTGTCAGGATCGGTTTATTTTTTTCACAATGTCGACTATCGATCGTGATTTCCTAATCCCCAAGCAAAACCGATCGTCCCTATTTTCCTCTGTGTGGTGATCGACTTTTTTTTTTTAACTTGGACTTGCCGTTTTGTGTTTAGGTTAATTAAGGAATAGATTAGGATATATGAATATCAATATTGCATCAATTAGATAATATTTTGAAAATAGATTTGCATGGATTCCGACTCTTACACTTCCAAGCCGGTTCCGGTTTTTTAACCGGTTTTTGTTAGAACCGAACCGGTTTTGCCATAAGTCAAGAACCGATAACTGAACCGCTCTACTGATTTATGTCCGGTTCCAGTCCGGTTCCGTCCGGTTCCGATTTCGGCGGTTCAAAAGCTCATCCCTACTCCTCACCTTACCAATGGGTCGAAGGCACCAAGGCCGACCCATTATTTGTTATGTGGTATGCCAGTTGATTATGTGGTATGTGGTATGCTAGTTGTATTTGTGATACTTGCATGAAAGACCTCGGGCGGTTCCCGAGGCACTTGGGTGTAAGACCTTGGAGGGTTTCCATGGCATCCTTAGTAAAGACCTCGGGGGGTTCCCGAGGCATTTAGGTGTAAGACCTTGGAGGGTTTCTATGGTGTCACACCCCAAACCGGAACGGCGGAAATTTTCAGGGGCAGAGGACGTCATGTTTAGTATCACAACACATGTATCATAGTAATCATAGTAACAAACAACCATTGCATTAATATTTAAGTGTTTACAAAGACGTGTTTCACAAAAGATTAACTTCTGAAAGTAAATAACAGAACAAGACATGAAGCTACTATGCTCCACCTTCTGTATCCCAGTGCTCATATATGTCTACTAGTTTCCTGAGAATACAAGTTATTTTGAAAGAGTTGATCAACATTTAAGCTGGTGAGTTCATAAGTATTTTAGTGATGTAAAGTAAGTTGTAAGTTCTTTTTGGAAAAGTTCGCCTATTCCTCCAAAAGATCCTATATCTTATAATATGATGAAAGATAAGTAAAATGACTCTACAATCCTTTATATGAATGCTAAATGGATACAAGTTATATAGAATCTAGATCGAGCATACAATCGGTTGTGTGAATCTGCCCTAAGCCCACAACCAAACAAGGAACAAGAAATGAGGCGGAAGTCACACATCCCATTGTTTGTTAGATCTCCATTGTATATAACCCTGGTTTATTCACTTGGTACTCATGTAGTTAGCTGTAATAGTTCCTTTATATTTGATGAAAACATTCTTTAAGGAAAACCCTTATTTCCTTTAGTAAAATGGGTAACCACAATAGTTCCTTCTATAATCACTTAGTTTATACAAGCTATATATAATCTAATATTGAACAGGTATTTAATTGTGTGAATCTGCCCTAAGCCCACAACCAAACAAGGAACAGGAAGTAAGGCGGAAAGCACACATTCAACTACCTATCAGATATTAATTATATATAACCCTGATGTATAAACTAAGGTATTATAGAATTAACCACTAAAGGTCCTTTAAGTTATACTGGTTTAATAAAATGAATTAAACCCTTTTATTGATAAGTTTCTAGTTTAGTCTACTACATGTTCTATCTGAAATGCATGTTTTTGTACTAGAAACGATGTACTGAATTTGTATGTCATGACCTGACCTATACCTGTTACCCCTTATGATTACTTGGTGTATACGAAATATATATATATATATATATATATATATATATATATATATATATAGCTAAGGTCGAATAGATAGTAGACTAGGTGAACCTGCTCTAAGCCCACAACCAAGCAAGGAACATAAAATGAAGCAGAAAGCACACATCCTATTATCTGTCGGACCCGATTAATATATATCCCTGATGTATAAACTAAGGAATCATAAAGTTAGCATTATAGGCCCCCTCTTAACGGAATGTATTAACTACCTTAAAACCAGATTGTTAATTAAGGTTAAAAATGTGAGAAGGTTGTAACTGTTGGATTAGTGACTAAGTCCATAACTATTTTGTTATGTACTTGACCCGATTATGAGCATGGTCCTTTTGGGTTGCCTTCACCCTAGCATTATGTAGGATGAATTAAGGAGAGAAAGGATTAATTATGATTTATTAATATATTATGAGAATAATATATTAAAGGAGAAATCATATTGTTTAATTAATATTAGTCAAGAATTAATTTTGTGGCTAAGAGAGATTAATTAAACTTAAGGGACTTATTGTGTAATTATAAGATAATTACATAGATGGGCTTATGGACTCCATAGAAGGTGGAGTGGATGAATTCTATGGGGAAACCCATTAGAAATCATCCAAGGCTTCTAAAGAAGGATTCCATGGGCTGCTTAGGGCTTAAGCAGTCAAATTAGGGTTTCCTTGTTAGATAACCCTAATTGCCTAAGTATATAAGGAGCCCTTAGGCACAAAAAACGTGGCTAACAATTGGATTAGGGTTTCCAGCCGTTTTGGTGCCTCCCCTCTCTTCCCTCTTCATTCTTGTTGCTTAGTGGTGTTTGTGACTCCATTAGAGGTGCATCACTTGTGGCACTAAGCTTTCTAAAGTGAAGCATTGATTGTTATTGCTATATAACAATCTAAGGTCAGATCTAAACTCTATTTTATGTTAATATGATTAATTGTATGCTAGATCTAGGGTTTATAGCTTTGGATATTCAATTGCATGTTCATTAGACAAACTAGATCCAAAAGCTATTAGGGTTTGCATGTACACCATAGGAACGATGTATTGCTCAAATCCCATCAGTGGTATCAAAGCCTATGGCTGTTTGTTTGATGTATTTGATGCTTTGGTTGATTATTCTTGCTTAAAATCGAAATTTTTTTGGTTCTGGTGGCTGGACTCGTCGAGTCGATGGCTGAACTCGCCGAGTCCATAGTGAACTCGACGAGTCGGAGTCGCAGATGGAGCAAATTTCGGGATTTTGACCTGTTTTGGCTGTAGATAATTACCTAAAACGTTTTATATTAATAAAATCCAATTTTTATCAATATTTGGAGTTTATCCTTGCCAAAATTGAAGATAATTGTCAAATTTAGATAATCTTTTGTGTTCTTAGATAAATATTGATTATTTGTAATTTAGATTTGAATTATCTTGTGAAAAAGTTTCAAATTGCACCCTTTAGGTTTTATAGTTTAAATTTGAACTTAAAAGTTTTGTTTTTGAAATTTAAATAAGTTAAACCCTAATGTTTTGAAAAGTTTCAAAACTTGCCCTCAAGTTTTGGAATTAAAATTTTTTGATTAAAAGTTTAATTTTGAAATATTTAAATTCTAAACCCTAATGTTTTGAAATGTTTCAAAACTTGCCCTCAAGTTTTGGAATTTAAAAGTTGATTAAAACTTTAATTTTGAAATGTTAAATTCTAAAACCCTAGTAATTTGAAAAGTTCAAATCACACCCTTATGGTTTTATTAATTAATTAAAGTGTATAATTAAAAGAGATTTAATAAACCCATAAAGTTTTGGTTTACATTTAATTAAATTAAAAGTATAATTTACTAAATTAAACCACCTAGTATTTTAAAATTGTAAAATACACCCTATACTATATATAACATTAAAAGTCTAATATTATATATATGTATGAGTAAACAGTCAGTCTTATCGTTAGTAGGCCTCATTCACGAAGCTGGTCTATAAGGGGTGTTTAAGGAAATTGCCTATAAAATGGCGATTGAATAGGTAGCAACTCTTACCCACCGCATTCTTGACTAGTGGAGGGTCGTTAGCCGAACAGGTAGGATAGGACAGAAACCTTCCATTATAATTATAATGAAGTACAAAGTAACTAAATGCTTTTACAAATTCCCAAATCATAGTTACTTTAGGCAAAATGTGAAATTGTATGCTAATCCATGGAATTACACTTCATACCCTTGTCAAACGTTAGTGGAGCGTGTGTGGTTAACCGACACACTAATTTGGGGGTGACATTGGTGGCGAAGGGTGGCTCGATGTTTGTCATAGATCAATGGAGCGTGTATGGCTAACCGGCACATTGATTAGGTGATAGTAGCATTGAGTGCACCACCTGATTCGTATGGTTATTCACACCTTATTTGTGATCCTCGGCATCCCAGTCACAAATAGTAGGGCATAATCGATATTAAACATGCCATTGAAAGGTTCAATGAATCTCAAAAGATCTAGAAGTTTCAATTCATTTAAAACTTAAACTTCCTTTTCGTTTTTCATGGTGGAAATTGGTAAATCATCATTTACCTACCTTCAAATATTCTGCAACTAGATTACGACATCCCTATTCTAGGTTGTAGAATATTGTGTTGGATCCTAGCCTTAATAACTCATTTGGGTGTTTTATTAAGGACTCAATCAACCTAACTTGATTGTTCTCCCGTTTTGTAGATGTTTGAATCTTACAATGGTCTTCCCAATTCCTTTGGAACAAGCTTTCCAAATGAAGATGACGTTCTGAGATACGATCAAGGAAATGAGAGTCATGCTTCAGTTCCTCCACCTCCTCCAATTGTTCTCCCTGACCCACAAGTTCAAGCTCACTCAAGCCCTATTGGCAAGTAAACACGAAGATGGGAAACCTGTGTGTGCACACGTCTTATAGATGAAGTCACACATTGATAGGTTAAGCATGTTGGGTGTCAAGATTTCAAGTGAGTTGGCTGTTGACTGGGTTCTTCAGTCACTTCCTGAATCATATGGTGAGTTCGTTAGAGAGTGCTATATGATGGACCATGATGTGACCCTCATTGATCTCACGTATTTGCTTATAGCTGCTAAATCAGCAATAATTTGCGTGCTGGTCAATAAAATTTGTCTGGTGAGTCAAACTCCCAAACTTCAATGGACATTGAAAATGATGACATTGGAGATCCAGAAAAGGTAAACTCTGAGATAGTCCCTCATGTCATTCCAAAGGAATCCATTTGATTTTATTGCCAATAGAAGGGGCATTAGAGACGAAGCTGCCCTGTTTACCTGAGAGATCAAAGAGATGGGAGAGTCAAGACGTATGGCTCTACTTCAGGTAAAATCCATTAACTAACTATGTAAGTTCCTATTTTTTTTATTCTTAATACTTGATGTGATAAGATTACATTTTGATGTTTTGCAGGATCGAAGAAAAGAAAGGAAGCTTAAGGAAGAAGCTGATGAATCTGATCATGAAGAAATGGATTTCGATCGCATGGATTCAAAGATTGGATTTTTGAGCTGCTATTTTAGAGTTAGGGTAGATTGCTAAGAAATATGTAATAGCATAGTTTTCCAGTTGAATTGCATTGTAAGGACAAATTTTTCTGCAATAAAATGAATTTTGATTTTATCTTATTTATTTATCCTTGTAATGGCATGTATGAAAATTGATGTTTGAAGGTTTCTATTATTAGCAATAAAGGATTTGATTCTTAATTATGTTATTTGTGGAAATGTCGAGAATTTACCAAACAGGGAGAGTTTCTCATCGCCCAAGTTTCAATTGGAAAGAAACTTGGAATCATACAACTTGGTTGTGTGATGAATGAGAAACTTCATTTGAAAATTAGACTAATTATTTGACAAAGTGTCAAGTGAAGGACTAGGAGATCAAGTACACTAGGTTGTGCATTGATTTAGTCCACCACAAGAGTGATAAAGACATTCATTATGATTTACTAAAGTTTAGTAAATATGATTATACTTATAAGAATAAGTGTAATTCTGAGTTAATTGAAAGAGTTTCAATGAATAGTAGAACGAATAAAGAAGAATCAAGTAGGAAGAAAGATAAAAGTTTCTCTATTCTAAGAAGAAGGGAGAGTACCTTTTATTGTGATTTGTGATACGTCTTATTGATTAAGAACCATATCTCAATTGATCCTCTAAGTGAGTCTTAGTGCATTTGTATGTCTAAGAAGAGGAATTGAGAATTGTAGAAATAGTTAAATCAAGAAGTCAATCATACTTCGTTCCAATATCAAGTCTTAGAGTCAAGATTGTGACTTGCATGAAAAGTCTTAAGTAGGTTTATAACACTTATCAAATGTAGAATAAGAAAGTTTCTTATTCTTGTACATTTGAAATTAGAAAGTTGTGATGTCTTGGATAAGACAAAGACCAACTAGGACCAAGTATGTGAAGTTTTTTGTCTTGATAAGAACTACACTAACTCTTGAATATTTGTTTGTCTAGGACAGTTTCCTGACAAGAGAATCATATATGTCAAGAGGACAGTGGGAGTTTTAATGATCTTGAAAAAGTTTCAAGAACAAATCAAGAATAAACCTTAACATCACTAGCACACGACTTGAGGTTTACAACCTATCGTATTGACAATATTTTTGTTTCTGTGCCATTCCAATTGAGTTAATTATGTATGTGAGTTCTATGAGTTCTCATTTGAATGCATAAAGACAAAGCGCCTTGATCGATGGAAAGTACATTGATATGTAAGGATAAGTTGCTAAACTACTTGGAAGACATGGTAGGCACTCGTGTTACCATAAGGCTAGAAATCAAGAAAGTTCAATCCATATAAGTTTGGATTTGTCGCAAACTTGGTTTTGGCAAATTCACATGGATAAGAACTCATACACCATAAAGTCTAAGTGTCATAAGATTCCCTCCTTCATGAAAATGACTATGAGGAAATGCTTTCACTAAGAGAGATTTTAAGAAGATAGCATTTGTGAAATTTGTATTCTCAAATTCGATTATGGTTACGGCATCCCTTTCCATAGTTCGAATTGTGAGATTTGGCAATTAGTCTAACATTTGGGACTTATTGATATAAGTTCTTAATTGTTTAGACACACATACAAGCTATCTAAGGCAAAGGTGTATAAGCTTGAGAAGCTTAGATAAAGGATTATCGAAGCATCTGGTATTAGAAATATGAATTTTGTGGAATTCAATTAGCATTGTTTTCTAGAAGTTCAACTGTTTTCAGAATACATGTCAAAGCTAGTGGGAGCATAAGTGTTATGCTTATATGATAATAATCATCATGATAGTGGGAGCATAAGTGTTATGCTTGTATGATTATTATGGCAAGTATTGCAAGTTAGCAATATTAATTATAGAAAAACAAAGATTCAATTTGCAAAGTTGCATGGGTTGAAAAGTTGTTTTGCTATAATTAAGCGAGAGAATATTATACTTCGTTCAAAATCTAAAGCTTAGATTGAGAAATTTTAATAAATATAGTCAAAGGATACATAGTGTGTTCTCAAATTTCGATTATGATTACGACATCCCTCTTCATAGTTCGAAATGTGAGAACGTGACACATAAAATATTATGGCAGAAGATTGATAAAGTATCATATCTTTATGTAAGACATTATGCATTGTGTCCCATACGCTTCAGGTATAGGATCGATTGCAAATGCTATAATATTTGACAATTCTAAAATTTTCCAAATGTCTAGCGCATTAAGAGGTAAAAAGGAATAGAATCGATTTTGACTAAAAATAATTAAACAGCTATCAAAGGACGGTCCTAATGTTCGTTGAGGATTGGTCGCTTGTGAGTAGTTGGAACTATGGTATTGGATGCACCATTTTGACATTATTATGAATAGATAAGATTCTATTAAGAATGAGTTGTCATATGGAAAATATGGAAATGTTTCCATATTGGGAGTTGGATATTGAGAGTCCATGTCTAGACAAGAAAAATTTTATGCAAGAAGGATGTTCAAAGGAATGTGCTTTAAATGTGAGACTTCATGTCTATGGAATTGTCTTGTAACAATTTCCGATAAAGTACTTTGTAATTTCATTGGCCGAGTCTTGGTGACTTTTGTGCTATGACTTTGCAAAACGATCATTGCATAAAATGTTAGAATCTAGCATATTCTAGTAGTGGCAAGAACCTTGTGTTCTAACACTAATGATAAGAATTGGGAATTGTGAAATGAGCATCATTGGAAAAGTTTTTCAATTGATCTATTTCACAAAGTAAGGACCATAGGAAACATAGTGTGCATGCTTTGTGCATGGGACAACTATTGTTGTAATTTTAGAAATAAGTTGATTTTCTGAAACAGTAAATGATAAATAATGAGTAATCAATATGGTGGTTAAATAGAAGTGTTTTATTTACTCTCACAAGTTTGGGGCCATATAGGATTAAGTATTATTATTGTGTTTCAGTTTGCATGTTTTGACTTCCAGAATAACTGGGTTATTCGAACCTCCACAGTCGGTTATACGTTGGAAGTAAGTATGAAGGAAGACTGTCATGAAGAGTCTGTAGATTGTCTGAAGAGTTTAGACATAGCACGAGTTTGTTGCAGGGTTCATGAGTGCTTTGATAAAATTAGAGTATTGGATTAAACCCACGCTCACTTGGATAACGTCATGGATTTATCACGGGTGATTAGTGAGACGATAATATTGTATATTCTTGAAACCGACATGTGAGTTGTTATTTGCTGGTCGGTTGCACATTGATAATTAGTAAACGCACCAGTAACTTGGTGTTATAAAACTTATTGTTGTGTGTGATTCGATCAGTAAATGCAAGCGAGCATTTAAATTGAGGTTTATCCATTCCTTTTACTCAAAGTGGGATAAAAGTGATATCTGTGGGCCCCTCGATGATTTAGTGATGACACCTAAGTGCTTGGCCAAGCCGGGACCAAGTTGATGTGTTCAATTGTAGTCTGTTGTTAGTCGTCATAAATCGGAAGTCAGGAAACAGTATAGAGAGAATGATTGAAATTCATGTCTTGTGTCTATATGATATCTTGAGAATGGAGGAATATATGATCCCTTATCTAAAGGACACGCTATCTGATAAGATCAGAGTTGACAGTGGCTTTTGAAAGCTACGATTGCTGATCAGGTTCTGAAGTCATACGGGAAATAGTTATTAGACTTATCCAAGTGGGAGACTCTTAGATTAGTGTCTAAGTCCATAACTATTTTGGTATGTACTTAACCCGATTATGAGTATGGTCCTTTTGGGTTGCCTTCACCATAGCAATATGTAGGATGAATTAAGGAGAGAAAGGATTAATTATGATTTATTAATATATTATGAGAATAATATATTAAAGGATAAATCATATTTTTTAATTAATATTAGTCAAGAATTAATTAAGATTAATTTTGTGGCTAAAAGAGATTAATTAAACTTAAGGGACTTATTGTGTAATTATAAGATAATCACATAGATGGGCTTATGGACTCCATAGAAGGTGGAGTGGACGAACTCTATGGGGAAACCCATTAGAAATCGTCCAAGGCTTCTAAAGAAGGAGTCCATGGGCTGCTTAGGGCTTAAGCAGTCAAATTAGGGTTTCCTTGTTAGATAACCCTAATTGCCTAAGTATATAAGGAGCCCTTAGGCACCAAAAACGTGGCTAACACTTGGATTAGGGTTTCCAGCCGTTTTGGTGCCTCCCCTCTCTTCCCTCTTCATTCTTGTTGCTTAGTGGTGTTTGTGACTCCATTAGAGGTGCATCACTTGAGGCACTAAGCTTTCTAAAGCTAAGGATTGATTGTTATTGCTATATAACAATCTAAGGTCAGATCTAAACTCTATTTTATGTTAATATGATTAATTGTATGCTAGATCTAGGGTTTATAGCTTTGGATATTCAATTGCATGTTCATTAGACAAAATAGATCCAAAAGCTATTAGGGTTTGCATGTACACCATTGGAATGATGTATTACTCAAATCCCATCAGTAACCATACTGATATGACTAGTGATTAACACGACGACCTAATGGCGCCGAAACTGATGTGATATTTTTCACTCGTAGACTTGCAAGTCCCACTATAGCTAGCAGCAAGGTGTGGGGTGTCAATCCCGTATATATCTATACACAAATGCATGCTCTCCCTCTAGGAGACTCTGGTTACAAAACGCGGCCTAACAAGTATATTGCTAAGTCGTGAAGTAGTGGTTTCACATTATTCTTATCTTGTTCTTGTTATCGCATGTTCCTTCTATTCTTGTTATTGTATGATCTGAACCCCTAAACTATACCCTATATAGTTTACTAGTATGTTTGTTTGAACTGTTACTAACTTGAATAAAAGAATCATTTATCTACTGAGTTATGATTGTACTTTAAAAACGGTGTTTTATAAACCATAAAGTAACACAATTTAAAAAGAGTTTTTGAAATGGTTTTGATCACTTATAAAGCATAAGAAATTCTTTTAATGTGATGGTTATCACAAATAACATTTACACAATTTATCATTGTGTTCAACTTGTATTCCCCCCCCCCCCCTGAAAAGCATTTAAAAACATTTAAAAGATTGATTATAAGGGTATGAACTCACCTTATGTGGGTGATTCAACTGCAGATTCGTGTGAGGATAAGGAGTTCCACGAATGAGTTCCCAAGACGCAAACGAGTCCTAAATGACATATAACGGCATATATAGGCATGTAAATAGTGTTTAGCACAATTAACATGCAAGGGAACAACCTAAGGGACTAAGGAACACTTGAAATGAAGTGTAGAATCACATGTGATTGATCAAGGGAAGTTTACAGCCACACAAGAGAGTGTACGGCCAAAGAGTTTATGGCCTAGGGTGTTTACGGTCAAGGGGTTTACGGCCAAGGGAGTTTACGGCCGTAAACTCCTGGAGATCACCCTCAAATTGTTTGTTCCAGGTATTTAGGCTAAAGATTATACTAGGTAGCAAGTGTATAGAAGTAATACTTATGATTTAGAAACCTTAAAAGGGTGTTTTCGGCCACCAAGAACAAGTGTGTGTTCTTGGTGAAAGTTGATGATCTTGAAGATCTAACCAAAAGAGGTGATTTCATGGATGAATCAATAGATTCTTACAAGGCCAAGAAGGAATAACAAGAAGGATGGATGAATCACTTACAATTTTTGAAGATCAAGATGAAGATCCTTATGATACTTGAGAGAGAATTCAAGTGTTCTTGAGGTGAAAGTGTAATAAATGAACAAAAAGTGAAGGAATATGATACTTATGGGCATGAGTTCACGGATGGAAAGAGTTTACGGTCGTAAACTCCTTGTGATGGAGTTTATGGCTTGAATGATGTACAGTGAACTCAAGCAAATACTTCCTACCACCCATTCCTTGGATGTACTAGGCTTAGAACTTATTAGAATGACCCTTAACAAGACTAAAAGGCAATAGAATTTACTCTGACTTTCGATTGATTGGCTGGACTTTCAAGAAAAAAAATTTGGGTTGTCACATATGGCATCCTTAATAAAGACCTCGGGGGGTTCCCGAGGCACTTGGGTGTAAGACCATGGAGGGTTTCCATGGCATCCTAAGTTAAGACCATGTGGGGGTTCCCATGACATTGGGCTAAGACCATGTGGGGGGTTCCCATGGCACCCGGAGTAAGACCTTAGAGGGTGTCCAGGGCATCCTTATATGTTTGTATGCATGGATTGTGCAGCTTATATGACTAATATGGTTTATGTGATTATGTGGATTATGTGGGGTATGTTATGGGGAACTCACTAAGCTTTGAGCATATAGTTTTGTTTATAGTTTCAGGTATCATTAGTTTGGAATGGAAGGGTCTGGCTTGATTGCAGCGCACTCACCCGTGTTTTCCGCATTATGTGATTTTGGGATGTAACTCTGATAAATGTTTTAATTAAGCAATGTTTTTAGAATGCTTGGATTTAAAAGATATCTGTGTTTTGATTATAATACAAATGAAATTTTTACCCTGGATTTTGGGTCGTTACATTTTAGGTTCAAAAGTTTTAATCTAACATAGGCTTCAAATCCTCATAACATTTAAGTGAGATAAGGATGGAGCATTTCCACATTAAATCTTATAAAGTGTTTTATATATTTATTATTTGGTATTTGTGTCCAAACTACATGTGATAGTGATTAAGGAATAGTCCCAAAATGGATAAATGAAGACAATTTACATGATTAGAAAGTAAAGCATATATAGCAATGTTTAATTCATCCTTTATTATTACTAAGGCTTTAGATGGTTCTATTGAAAAGTAGCTCAACTTTGTATTTGAAAACTTCAATAAAGGATTCCCAATTATGTTTTAACATGTAAATATAATTACGATTATGGTTGTTAATAAAGATGATTTGGTATTTTGTGGTAAATCTAAACATTCATTAGAAAGGAGGTAATGCATCACAATGTATAGTTCCTTAAAAATTATTTTCACCATAGTTTAGTGAAAATATCATTAGGAATTTTTTATATATAAATAACATTCACATATGCCAATAAACTAGATTTAGACTTAGTGGTTAACAACTTAATAGATTAAGCTAATTGGACGACCATCGCGACGCGGTGGGTAGCTAGGCACAACGTGGGTCGCAAGTTCAGTTGTGACTGTATTGTATTTAAGTGATCACAGCTTGGTCATGGTCTGGCCACGAGGTGGTGAACGTTGACAGTTGATTTTCTTGACCAGTTTTACTTTTGGCCAAACTTTGGTGGATTTGAGTATTTGTCTAAGGACTGGTCTCGATTGTCATTAGGTGGTTTGTGTTAGCTATCTACAATGGGGTTGCTGGTGAGCTTATGTTATTTAGATTAGATTACTTCTTGAGCAATTTGTCTTTGGTCAAAATGAAGGGTTTTGAATTGTAGACTAAGGTTTAGTCTATGTTTGCTTAGGTGGTTCGGGTAGCTGAATCATTAGGCCTTGAGTAGTGGATTTCAGTTTTTTGACCAAGTGAGTCTTCTCACTATACCGTAGGATACTAGGTGTCGTTATGTGCTTGTTGTCTTCGCAACTCTTATTGGTATGATGGTATGCTTATATGATATATATGCATGTTTGGTTGAAATATACGTTTTGGGTTGAAGCATATCCATTCGATTTAAACATACATGTTGGGTTGAAACTGACCCGTTCGGTTGAAACAGACCCATCTGGTTGAAACTGACTCGTATGGTTGAAATAAACATATTGGGTTGAAACATAATCATTCGGTTGAAACATACATGTTGGGTTGAAACATACCCAATACTGTTATGTATGGATAATTGGATATTGTGTTGTATATGGTATTTTTGGGGAGTCGTTATGTTTTGTGCTTAAAGTTATAGATTAAATGTTTTTAGGTACTTATCGGATCGTGGAGGCGGGACTGTACACATATATCAACAAATTTATGATTCGAGATTCCACGTTGTTTTATTTATAAATCTGATTTTGAATTATAGTTTATCAACAAATGGTTTTGACTTGAATATAATTTTATGTAAATAAGTATTTATGTTATTTTGAAAATGAAAAATTCATTTTGAAAATCGGGGCGTTACATTTTTTTACTTAAATATCAACATAGAACGTGGCATGAACATGTTTCTTGTATATCAACTTGTTGATTTTCTATTAGCATTGAGTAATACTAAATTTCAATATCAATCAACAAAATCATAGAAAATTTGAAAGCAACAACGTTTTTCTTACATGAATTAAGATGATTTCAAGTAAAAACAAAAAACAAAGTGTTAGATAACTGCCATTCTTCTAAATCATGTTATTGATTTTGAATCAACGTTTTAGCAAACAAATCTAGATACAATATGTTTTTCGAACATTAATTTCGATGATATAAAAGCTTTTGTGAGAAAAAGCTCGATTTTTAACTTATTTCTAAAAACAGAGCCGTATATGACTTTTTTTTTTACAAATAATGTATCTTTGAATCACGATGGCTTTATATATCAATTAATATAGCTTTAAATCGAAGTATTTATCATAGAATAAAGTTAAATATATCAATTTGATAAATGATTTCATTAAAATCAAACTTGATTTTGCGTGATTTGATATCTAGATATGGATTCATATCAGGATCATAGATTTGGAGTGGTGTCGTTAGCGCATTCCCTTCAAGATCTCAAGCTGCCATCATAGAACAAAGCCTTTATAACCTCCCCAGGGACTATGCCCCGAATAGAGGCACTGATGACCAAGTTAGATAAGTATATGAAATGAGACGGTTTCTCCATGGCAGAGAGAACCATCTTCGTGAGGAGGGAAAGTATATGAACTTAATGGAGGCTCATGTCTAAAGGTGAAAGAAGATCCTCCTCATGGAAGAGTAAGTTCTATATTTATAGGGCTAGTTCAAAGGAAGATTAGGTTAGGCCTTGGGCCAACCCAATTTAGGTCCAACCAACCACATGTTGTCGGTGCTGCCAGGTGATGTCTTGTTGTGGTGCAAAACATTATTGTCAAGCAGCAGCTAGGCTATTGTAACGCCCGTGTTTCGGGCTAAGCAATAATAGATGATGTAATAGTCTAGGTCAACTATTGTAACACATTTTTAAGTAATAAAGATGAAATGTTTGAGTATTATGTGAATTATGTGCTTATTTATTTGTTTAAAGATATAATAAAAATAAGCATAAAAAATAAAGTTTTGAATAAACCCAATATTGATACATAAAGTTGGTCAAAACAAGGATTTCGGGGATATAAAGAACGCTGAAATCCAAGTTATAACGAAGAAGTTATGACCCGTCGAAGTTTTGTGACGGAACCGGCACGACACCGGGAAGCGTAAATAGTGGATTTACGATAGAGTGACTTTTAGCCTTAATGATCTAAACGAAAGTCATAGAATACATTAAACCGAGAGCGTCCATAAAAAGAACGCCCAGATATGACTTCGTATGAGTAAGTTATGATTTTTTGAAGTTTCGGCTTAGCAGTGTACAACCCGAAGTTCGAGTATTAGATCGAGCGGTTTTTAGCCGACACAACTTAAACGAGAATCGAAGATCTCGTTAATAGTAACATAACGATAAAAAGACAGACAAAAACAGACGTCAGATGAAGAAGTTATGGATTTTTAACGGACCAACCCTGTCCCGGCCTGTTAATAATATAACTTTAAAAATAAAGTCAAAATTAGCGAACAGAGTCTAAACAAAAGTTGTAGAGTACAATCCCGCCTACACGTGGATATAAAGAACGTCAAAAACAAAGGGTTTCTCTTCTTGTAAAACCAGGTGTCTATGCTATATAATGATTGGTTTTCCACTTTTCACAGTGGAAGTGGACAGAGGGTTTCTCTTTGCCAGTTTGTAACATCTTGTATTCAAGAAATAGCAATGTACTTTCCATAAAAAAAAATATAAATTATATTCTTTGAAATTTTTGTTCGATTCGTAAGTTTAAAAGTAGAATGTAAGTATTGCATTCTTTATTTCAATTGTTAGTATGAAACACAAAGTAGATTAGATGAATGCAAATTTATATATTGTAAGAAATAGAATTGTATGACATTAAAATTTATGCAATGGATTATATTTTTTGTATATGATATTTTATTTCTATTATGAGACATTAAATGCAAATTTAATTTAAAAATTAACAAATATATAAAAATATTTTTTTAAAAAATTTAAATTTAGGATACGCAAAAATGTGTGTCATCTTTATTTATGACATGACCTTTCTTGATAGGGGTTTTAATGATATGCATTGCGTGTCATAAATGCACGTTGTAAATGCGTGTCGTCTGTAGACGACGTGCAAAAGCGTGTCGTCTCTCGTTATGACAGGGGATTCCTTGACACACATTTGCGCGTCGTCTGAGCGTTTTACGACACACATTGCGCGTTGTAAAAGGTTGTTTTTCTAGTAGTGTACTTTACCACCTCGGTAAAGCGAATGTTGTCGCTGATGCTCTCAGTCGAAAAGTCAACCTTGAGAGAAAAAGGCCAAGACCGTTGAGAATAGAAGTTGTCTTGACGATTGTGGAAAGTATCAGGAAAGCTCAAGAAGAAGCTTCAGAGAAGAATGGCCGAAAGGAAGAACGTTTGGGAAAAACGTTAGTGTTCAGTACAAACATTCAAGGACTGAAGGTACTCCAAGATCGGATTTGGGTACCTAAGATGGAAGGAACAAGAGAACTTCTGATGGAAGAAGTGAACAGGACCATGTACTCGATTCATCCCAGTAGCACTAAAATATATAGGGACCTAAAACCCTACTAGTGGTGGCCGATGATGAAGCTCGATGTTGTGAAGTATGTGGCCGAGTGTGTGACATGTGCGAGAGTTAAGGCACAACATCAGAAACTGTATGGGAGTTTAGAACCTTTACATGTACCCATGGGTAAATGGGAAGACATCACCATTGATTTTGTGACTAAACTGCCCAGGACGAAGAACGGTCACGACATGATTTGGGTGGTCGTGGATCGTTTCACTAAGAGTGCACACTTCATAGCATCCAATGAGAGGTGGTCTATGGATAAGATCGCAAATGCTTATGTGAATGAGGTAGTAAGACTCCACGGTGTTCCTCTTACGATTGTATCGGATCGTGATAGTCGTTTCACATCAAGCTTCTGGAGAAGTCTACAAGAGGAATTGGGAACGAAGTTGTGTTTGAGTACAACTTACCATCCGCAGACTGATGGCCAGAGTGAAAGAACGATTCAAACACTGGAAGATATGCTGAGAGCATGTACCCTGGATTTACAAGGTAACTGGGATGAGCACTTACCTCTGGTAGAATTTTCCTACAACAATAGTTTCCACTCGAGTATCAAGATGGCGCCTTATCAAGCTTTGTACGGACAGAAGTGTCGTATGCCGTCTTGTTGGCTTGAGGCTGGAGAAAAGCAGCTTATGGGCCCCGAGATAGTCCATGAGACTGCTGAGAAGTTGAAGGTGATGAGGGAAAGAATGTTAGAAGCTCGAGATCGTCAGAAGAGCTATGCTGACAAGAAAAGACGACCGATGACTTTTGAAGTTGGAGATTCCGTTTTGCTTAAAGTCTCACCGTGGAAGGGACTTATAAGATTCGGAAAACAAGGGAAATAGAGTCCAAGGTTTATTGGATCGTTCAAAGTTCTTTAGAGAATTAGGAACCAAGCTTACAAGCTCGAATTACCCGAAGAATTAGATGGTATTCATAACACCTTTCATGTGTGTTGTTATCTAAGAAAGTTCACGGGAGAAGTTCCTAATATAATTCCGATCTCAGAGTTAAGAATGGATGAGAATAAGAGGCTAATCGAAGAGCCTGAAGCTATTGTTGACCGTAAGACTAAGAAGTTACGACGTAAGATGGTCGACTTAGTGTTAATCCAATGGAAACATTCGAATGGGCCGAATCTCACTTGGGAGACAGAGAGTGACATGATGAGTCACTATCCACATCAGTTTGTTGATGCATGATTCCGGGATGGAATCATCCTAAGGGGAAGATAATTGTAACGCATGTGTTTTTGGGCTAAGCAATAATAGATGATATAATAGTCTAGGTCAACTATTGTAACTCATTTTGAAGTAATAAAGATGAAATGTTTGAGTATCATGTGAATTATGTGCTTATTTTTTTATAAAGATATAATAAAAATAAGCATCAAAAATAAATTTTTGAATAACCCCGATATCGATACATAAAGTTGTAGTGGTCGAAACAAGGATTCCGGGGATATAAAGAACGCCGAAATCCTAGTTATAACGAAGAAGTTATGACTCGCCGAAGTTTCGCGACGGAACCGACACGACACCGAGAAGCGTAAATAGTGAATTTACGATAAAGCGACTTTTAGCCTTAATGATCTAAACGAAAGTATTAGAATACATTAAACCGAGAGCGTCCATAAAAAGAACGCCCACATCTAACTTCGTATGAGGAAGTTATGATTTTTCGAAGTTTCGGCTTAGCAATGTACAACCCGAAGTTCGAGTATTAGATTGAGCGGTTTTTAGCCGACACAACCTAAACGAGAATCGAAGATCTCGTTAATAGTAGCGTAATGATAAAAAGACAGACGAAAACAAACGTTAGATGAAGAAGTTATGGATTTTTAACGGACCAACCCTCTCCTGGCCTGTTAATAATATAACTTTAAAAATAAAGTCAAAATTAGCCAACGGTGTCTAAATGAAAGTTGTATAGTACGGTCCCGCCTACACATTGATATAAAGAACATAAAAAATGGAGCTCGTATGCGAAAGTTACAAATTTTAGAAGTTGGGAAAGAAAATTACGAATCTGCATTCAAGAGGAACGCCCAATGTCCAAGGAACGCCCTGCGTCCGAAGGAACGCTGCGTGTACACTGAAGCTCCTGCGGTTCCGAAAGCGGCCACGATGCACCATCAGCGAGGCGACACCTCAGTGTACAAAGGCGCCGCGTCCGAGGCTACGCCCCGCGTAGTCTAAGGACCTCCGGCCTATAAATAGGATGCAAAATTTCTCGGATTTCCACACCAAAATCACTCTCTCTCTAACTACTTTCTCTCTCTAGCCTATCCTAACCCCCCTAAACCCTAGGGAACCCCCTAGCACCCGAAGGAAGCCTCGAGGCTCCCAGAGTCCGGAGAAAAAGGGTCTTTCGGTTCAGAAACGTTGCTCCAAGCGAAGCCCAGTTTTCTATAAACCCGCTGTAAGTGAGCTATGCCTACGCTATTTTTATTGTAGCTTTTATTTAAATATAGTAACGTTATTAGGAACTTATAATAAGTGTTTAGGCTATTATTATGGGTTATATAAGTGTCGTTATAATATCTTTTTAACCACTCTTGGTACGGGGAATCTGGTTTAAAGGGCCGCATAGGGTTATTGGATTTCAGAAGTGCTATATGCCAAAATGGTCCTGCCCTCCGGTGTTTTATGTTTGGCCCCTGTCTATACATAGTGGGTGAAGAGTATTGTTTGACGATTATATAATAGTAATAATAGCTAGACTATTAATTACTCTCGGTGAATATTAGACTAAATCCTAGTGGTAATGATACTAGGTTTTGTCGAAGGATATTGTTTTAAGAGTAACGAAGCGCTGTCTTAGTTCGGAATCACCATCTTTTCAGGTGAGTGCATAGTTACTTTTATCTTACACATACATATGAAGTATTTAATATAAACTACGTGCTATGTGTGCATATTGTCTGAATACTTGGTGTCTACGCTGATGAAAGATTTTTATACATGTTTTAAATGATTTGAACTGTATATGTATTTTATATCTACAAAAATGTTGGGGTAAAACATGGGTAGATGTAATAGACGATGTGCGATAAAATGATGAGAGGCCTCGATGTTGTTGCTGTTGATTCTGTCATCTAGCGGAGTATGGATGACGACCACGGACTCTTCTAGACAGTCCAGTGGAACGCTAGCAGGCTCACAACCTGTAGGTGTTTGTGAACGATGTGTACACCGGTGTACTCCATCCCCCTCGTGGTTGCCTTAAGGAAATTTATTGCTGAGGAATCCCCTTAACATTAGTGTTCATCCCGATGTTGATCCTTAGTCTAGGTCCCTTATGATAGGTGTTTTAGGGACGCAATGTGACGATAACGGAAATGGGTAATTGGGTTATTGTTGGTTGATGAAATTAATAAACTTATTTATTGTAGGTTGAAAACCCTATGTGCTCACCAGGCTCCCAAGCCTGACCCACTCAATTTCATGTATTACAGGTAGTGGTGCACGAGCATAGATATGATGTTTGGGATAAAAGTTTACGGATACAGGCCTGTAGATATGCATAAATGTAGTAAGGCTTATATTGTACTGTTTATGCTTTTGATCTGTATCCAACATGACATCCCGAGGTTTTTAATGAAATACATTTCTACGGAAATGCTTTGATAAATTTTTATCATATTTTATTGTGGGAGCAAATTGCGCAACACTTTTATTTAAAATGTTACTCTGATTTTTAAACAAAGCATCAACAAGATCGGTCTTTTCTGGCCGCGAAAATGGGGATGTCACAACTATGATGCCAAGCTGCTGACGGGATGGAGTGCTAACAGACAAGTCTAGCAAATAGATATATCCTTTTCAAGCCCCCCTTGTCCGATGTGATTGGTTCATCTCCGATTACATTGGACTGGATACAAATATATAAGTCATACGTTACCAAGCCCCCTAGTATGATGTGATTGGTTTGTTGCCAATCGTATCATATTATTCATAGCAATGATTCATCAAAATGTGAAAGGAACGACTAGACCTCGCTTACGGAAGCCGTAGGATTATATAGCAGATCTCGAGGTAGGCTTGGCTCCATGCAGTGTGGGCAAGCTTGATAATTACTTAATGTGTTGTAGGAATATGATATGGTTGATATAATGCCTTGTAGTTGTTGTCATACAACGAGGTTGTCATGATGATAATGCATCAAGGTTGGTATAATAATGCAACGAGGTTGCTATAATAATGTGATAAAGATGTTGTAGCGTTTTTGTCGTATTTTAGTGGAACGTCACCGGTAAATCTTCATATTCTTTTGTATGAGCTTCATGAATCGTCTTCATAATCTTTTTTGTACCAGTTATACCCAACTATTGTTGTCTTTATTGATCTTTGTAGAAGAAGAGCATAAAATATGTGGTGCTAATCATGGATTAGGCTTATGACACGTGACTTACGATGCGCGACAATACACGACTTATATTGCGCGACTTAGGATTGAGCTTAGTAGCCAACAATCGTGAAGGCATCATGCGGGAAAGCACCGCGTGGAATGGAACGGTCTTGGCAGCCAACGATCGTGAAGATGTCACGTGTGAGAGCATCGCGTGGAACAGATTAGGCTTAGTTGTCGACGATAGAGAAGACGTCATGCTAGAGATCATCACATGGAATATATAGAGATTAGTAGCTGATGATTGTGAAGATGTCACATGGGAAAGCATCACATGGAGTAGATCGGGCTTAGCAGTCGATGATTGTGAATAGCCCTGTCGAAAATACCCGATACCCGAATTACCCACCCGATTTTTTCGAGTATCGGGTAAATCGGGTATTGGGTAAAAAAATTTCGGGTAATCAGGTAATCCGATTTTTTTCAGGTCGGGTAAAGGGTATGTTTGTTGGGTTTCGGGTATACCCGAATTACCAGAATTATTTAAAAAATTCTTATTTATTCATAGAGCTTGTACTCTGTAGCATGTATTTGATCACGCTTAAACTAACTATCATTATTGGAAAACATGAATCACTTTTATTTTTACAATATGACACTAGCAATATTAAAAGTAATTGTTTATATATCATCATGTTCTTTAAAATTTAATTGTTTTCTAGATTATAGTTTTTATTGCAACTAACAACCTCATTATCTTGATGAAACTTCAGAACATGATAAAACTTATGGCTAGAATTATCTTAAACATTTTAAACTTTTAATTAAGATCTTTAAGTATTTATCTTTAAACATTTTTTTTTAAGTATTTATCTTTAAACATTTTTTTTTAACATCTTATTTATTTATTCAATGTTCAAAGCTTAAGTAACTTCTTTTTATGCCTTGTTTGTTTATATAAACAAGACTAATAAAGCACGACATATTTATTTCATTAAATTTATTTTCAGGTGAAATTAAATATATATATATATATATATATATATATATATATATATATATATATATATATATATATATATATTTCGGGTAATACCCGAATTACCCAAACCCGACCCGATACCCGAATTACCTAAACCCGAATTGCCCAAATTTAATTTGGGTCGGGTAACAGGTATTTTTTTAATATGAAAAACCCGAATTACCCGAAACGCGAAAATTACCCTGATCAACACCCCTAATTGTGAAGACATCACGCGAGAGAGCATTACATGGAACAGGTCGGGCTTAGCAACCGACGATCATGAAAACGTCATGTGGGAGAGCATCGTGTGGAACAAATAAGGCTTGAGGTAAAGGTTGCGAGCCTTTGAGCCTTGTTGTAGGAGCTTTCTGTTGACGTGGAGTCGGGCTGCTGAGCTAGGTAGCTCAAGGTAAAAGTTATGAACCTTTAAACCTTTGTAGAATGAGGTTGAAAAGCCTTTCATGAACTGTGGAGTTGGGTTGTTGAGTTAGGAAACTCAAGGTAAAGGTTTTGAACCCTTGAACCTTTACAAGATGGGTATGAAATGTAATATTGTGATTTTTCACCTCATTTTTTCTATTTAAAAACATCATTTAACAACATAATGCAACGAAAGTCTTAATAAAAGTTTCAACCTAACAGGCCACTGTTATATCCAGATAGGATACACACTTAAGTTTAAGTTTCTACCATTTACCCCTCTATGTGTGTCCTATTTTCTAATTAATTTATAATTAATTAATTCTCTCGCATGGGTCATACACACCTCACCATACAACATTGTGTAATCATGCATGGATGTTCTTTATTCATTAATTTTAGGCATATTACACCACAAATCACATTATAAAAAGCATGTAAATAAAATACACCTTTGAAAACCACATACATCGCTATCATGCATTTCCTAATTCCAAGATAAACATGTTATTCCAGAACCACAAAATCAATTACAATTCTTATTTCATGCAAAGTTATCATAATATGTTGTCTAACATATAAGTATACCCTAACAGGGGGTGTTTGGGATTTCTTTTCAAAGCCAAAAGTCTTTTTTTATAAAATTTCTTTTCTTAAAAGTTCTTTTAAAGAGTAAAAGTTAAAAGTTAGTTTTAAAAAATGTTTGGATGAAATTTCTTGACTTTTGAATGATTTTTACATTTTAAAGTGCAAAAGTCACAAAAAGATACAATTTCATGACTTTTGAAAAACCTTCTTTTTCTTCTTGACAAAAGTTATTTTCAATTTTTTTTTTTAATTCTCAAACATCTTTTGAATCTTTTAACCTTTTCAAAAAGTTAAAAATCAAAAAGTTATTTTAAAAACAATCCCAAACACCCTCTTAGTTTGTTCACAAAAGGGCACCATGATTTACAACTCATACCTCACACATGAATCAAATTATAACATCGCATACACTATCCTAAACCAAACACTTGTACTAAAACATGCAAGCTTCCATATTTGTACTAAACAACCACACGAACGACTCACTTCTAATTCGAATGAAATGAATTAGGAACAAAGGAAATTAGCCTTTCGACACACAATCAAACACCATAAAAGAAAGCAAAAAGGCTTGATCAGAAACAAACTACAAAACAAAAAAATGAATATGTTTGCCTAGAAAGCGCATTGCAGCCAAAGCAGTACCATATCGTGTTTTCGTCTCCAGGTTGCGAATCGAAAAAATGAACCCCCGTTACCGTGCCATGGTGGCTAGTGTGATACGCCACGGTGACATGACAGTTACAAACATGAAATCTGATCATCTGTCATCTCCAGATCGAGTTGGGTCCGATCAACACCCCCTTTGGGATGATTCTAGTCCTCAGAGAACATGTCTAGTGTACAAGGTGGCTATGACACTTACGCCTTGTTCCCGAGTTATACTTAAGGAGTGATATGGATGAATATAGAGGGAAGGTGAGACATGTCAAAGAAAAACCGTGTTCTCAAGTTTAATTGATGGAAGTAAAGTGAGAGAAAGAAATAATTTTAAAACTATATTTTGCTTCCAAATTGGATGAATTTTGAAAAAAACACATAAACTTAAAATTTTCCTTTAATTTCATTGGAAAGGAAAATTTTATTTTCCTCATTTATTGAAACCAATCTAAACACCTTTTACCATGAATTTTTGGATCATCCATACAGCTTGTTCAAGGGTATTACATGCAAAGGACAGAAATAATACACAAAGGAGAACATCTCATACCTCTCAAATTTCGAGATGACTCCAGGAATACAACTAGGAGGGAAAAACTCCAAGAATACCACCAAGAATCCTCTATGTCACCTATCTTCCCAATCGATCGACACGCGTAGGCTTTGAAATTGGATGTTTTGAGTGCTATGGCGGCGTATATATTTTGTCTGCAGAAAACCCAACGCTAAATCGCGATATTGAAGAGGAAATAGAAATAACAGAAGAGAATTGGCGGTGCCGGATCCAAACCAGCCAAACTGGAAACCACTCAGTTTGAAACTATCTTCATAAGCCCCAACCATATTTAATATGTATAATAATTTGTTTGATCGTATTTTTGAATTAATTTCATAAACCCTTTATGCTTCTATTTTTTGTCTTAGCTTTCTAGTTTTTAGTTCAGACTAGGGTTTAAGTTTAGGACGAATGTGTTTCTGCTGTTCTTTAGGCGTCTTGATCGTTTGTTCTTTCATTTTACTTTGTTTCTTTTCATTGACAACTTTTGGTTCCCTTTTGATTTCTGTCCTATTTTTCCTGGCGATGCTGGTGGTATTGCATCGCGATGGTGGCAGATTGTGGTGGGTGGTGAAGATAAAGTTCATCTAAAGAATACAACAAACAGTTTCTGCTACAAAACAGCTGAAATTACAAATCCATTCTTCAATTCACGAATTCTAGACGATGTACAGATGGATAGAAGGACCCTTTCACGAATCCTTATCTGTGAACTCGTTAGTCTAAGAAAAAAAGATGCCGACTATTAGAGAGAGAAAACAGAAGGTAAAATGTAATGTATCCCTACATTCATACTTGAATAGACATGACGATGATGATGATAATGAAAATACTTTATATATTGCGGAAGATGATAATGAAGAAAAAATTCTGAAACACAAAGTAAATTGAGTGGAGGAAAATCACCGATTTCCCCCCTCACATTTCCCCCTCAATGGGATTTGGTTTCCATTTCTCACCTCATATTACTCATCTCCTTCATTTGTCTTCATCCATTTTCTTAATTTTATTTTTTCAAATTTTTTTTGGTACACACCCTCTCCTAATTTCTATCACTTTATCTACAACATGTCCTTTTCTTCTTTTTCCAATAATGGTACCAATTTTGTTGCTTATCTATGCTTGTTTATTCACTTGGAGTTAGCTCCTCACTGTAGAAGCAAAAAACACTAAACTCCCCAAAAGGTTTACTTTCTTTATCCTATTTTTTACTTATGGATTCATCATAAAGCTCTATTCTTTCCATTTTTATGCACTTAGTTCTTCATTGAATGTTTTGCAATATTAAGTTATTGAATATGATAATCTGATTCTTGAATTTCACCTGTAAAAATCAAGATTTTTGTGGGGGAAACCACCTGAATAGAGAAGAAAAATGGAGGTCACAAATGTCACTGAGTATCAAGCTATTGCAAAGGAGAAGTTACCAAAGATGGTGTATGACTACTATGCTTCTGGTGCTGAGGATCAGTGGACTTTAGAAGAGAACCGAAATGCTTTTTCAAGAATCCTGTAAGTAAATATATGTTTGTAACTGAAATTACAAAAATACCCTTGTGGTTGTATGCTGTGAAGATTTAGTTTTGGGAATGAATTACAGGTTTAGGCCTCGGATTCTTATTGATGTGAGCAAGATTGACATGACGACTACAATTTTGGGATTCAAGATCTCCATGCCTATAATGCTTGCTCCAACAGCCATGCAGAAAATGGCTCACCCTGATGGTAATTATACATATGTTTCAAGAAAATATTAGATGACCTATTTGTTTTGTTTTTAATTTTAAAGTAAAAGAAAAACAACAAATTTTGCTCAAAAAGAACAAAGAGATTTGGTTGGAATTGGAGTTCAATTCTATTCAGTTATGATGAGTATGGAATTGAATTCCATTGGAATTCACTGAATCCCACTTGTGAAGGAATTCAACATTCTTTCCATAAAGTTATGGAATTCCATTTCAATCCTTCCTTGTTTGTGTAAATGACTGAAATACCCTTCTTAAACCCAAAAATTTGTATTGAGATTGTATTTGAAATGCCCTTTCTAAATCTAACTCTGTATTTGTAAAATGAAATGCTGTTTAACAATTTTATTGATGGTAATTTCGAGTTTATTACCTATAAAATAAGTAAAGTTGAAATTTTAGTTAAGTTGATTTTGGGTATTTCTCGTGTATGGTAACTTTAATATTTTGTAAAACTTTATATCTGCAAAAAAATAACTTTGTGAAAACTGTTTTGTGTTATTGAGTAATTATGCTTAATTCTAAAATAGAGGTACATAAAGTTCCATGAACAAGAATTGATTAAAATATAATTTACAAATTCCAAAGAAATAATAAAGGGTCACATTCCAAAACCTTTGACATATTTATAAACCAAATAGAAATCCTCATAATTCCTTATTTAATATCATTTATTTTTTTAAATCATGAATGAAGGTGAGTATGCAACTGCAAGAGCTGCTTCTTCAGCTGGAACAATCATGGTGTGTATTTTTCCATGCTATTTTTTTCATTTAATAAAATTTTCATTGTTTTTTAAGTTTTAAAATTATGAAAAATATATCATGTTCTGATAATTATTTCAATTTTCATAATAGACTTTGTCATCATGGGCAACTTCAAGTGTTGAGGAGGTTGCTTCAACCGGACCTGGAATCCGTTTCTTCCAGCTTTACGTGAGCAAAATTACCGTTTTGCCCTTCTCTTCTTTTCCTTGTTAATGTGAAAAATTAACAATTTTCAAACATAATATTAATATCAGGTGTATAAGGACAGAAATGTTGTGGCTCAGCTTGTGAGAAGAGCTGAAAAAGCTGGCTTCAAAGCTATAGCTCTTACAGTTGATACACCAAGGCTTGGACGCCGAGAAGCTGACATCAAAAACAGGTTTACCAAAATGACCATTTTGCCCTTCTTCTCTTTCGTGTAAATGTTTTCATCACTTTTACAATTTATTTATTTTTTGTTAATTGGACAGGTTTACACTACCCCCATTTTTGACATTGAAGAACTTTGAGGGTTTGGACCTTGGAAAGATGGATGAAGTAAGTTGAAACTATTTTTTTTTTTAAAATAATTCAATTTGTTGATACTGGAAATAATAAATAAAAAAAAAATTGTTAAAGAATTTTATATATTTTTTGGATTCATGTTTTGATTGTTGATGTAATTATGAAATGCAGGCTAATGACTCTGGATTGGCTTCTTATGTTGCTGGTCAGATTGATCGCACTCTTAGCTGGAAGGTATTTTTTTGTCAGGGTCATTTTAGTCTTTTCCTCAAATAAAATATTTTCACAAAGGGTGAACAATACATAAAATAATTTAGCCACTTAATTATTTTTTTACCTTTTTGACCCTTTAAGAAAACGTTTTTCTGGGTTACCTTGTTTTGAGAAAAGGGCAAAATACAAAAAGGCATACTCTAGTTGAACTATTTTATTGATTTATCAATTGGAATATTAATTTCTTATGATTATTTTAATAATAGTTTAGTGGTAAAATCGAAAAAAAAATTAGTTCAGTGGCAAAATTGATAATATGGTGAAAGAAAGTTGCCTTTTTTTGCATTTTGCCTTGGATAATGGTCTTTTTATTTGGTCAAAGGGCAAAATACAAAAAAAAAAAAAAAAAAAAAAACACAACATACTTTCATCATTATATCGATTTAGCCACTTAACTTTATTTTTTTGTAGTAATTAAATCATTATACTTTGTTAACAGTTGAAAAAAAAAATCTTTTTTTCTCAGTTTACCTAGTTTTATAAAAAAGCCAAAACTAAAAAAAAAAAGCATAACATATTTTCATCATTTTATCAATTTAGCCAACAAACTATTTTATTTATTTATTTATTTTTTGTAATTATTTTAGTAATAGTTATGTGGCTAAATTGATAAAAAAAACAATGGCTCAGTCCCTAAACTGATATAAATATAATGGTGAAAATATTAAATATGTTGTGTTTTTATTTTTATTTTTATCCCGTGTAATGAGAAAAAATTGCTTTTTTAAATGACCAAAAATAAGTATAACGGTTTAATTGTTTAATCACTACAGAAAAAAGTTACATGTCTAAACTAATAAAATGGTGAAACCACAATTAATATTTATGTATTTTACTCGTATTTTTTCATGGATTTTCACACGTCTTAAAAATAATTAAAACTTTTGTTGTTTTTATATATATATTTTTCTTGCAGGATGTGAAGTGGCTTCAAACAATCACCACAATGCCGATTCTAGTGAAGGGTGTGATCACTGCTGAAGACAGTAAGAACAATTAAAAAACTCTCTTATTTTTTTTTTTTGTTATTAAATTAATTATTTTAAATTGTTTTTAATTTTTCATTTCTTGTAAATTATACAGCAAGGTTAGCTATTCAAGCTGGAGCAGCGGGTATTATTGTTTCCAACCATGGGGCCCGCCAGCTGGATTATGTCCCCGCCACCATCATGGCTTTGGAAGAGGTTGTGAAAGCCGCACAGGGCCGCGTTCCCGTGTTCCTCGATGGTGGGGTCCGCCGTGGGACCGATGTTTTTAAGGCACTCGCTCTTGGAGCTTCCGGAATATTTGTAAGTAATTTAACCGATCAAGTCTTTCTTTTTTGAATGAGAGTAAATGACGAATTTACCCTTGGTATATTTGGATATGGGTAATTTGTCAATGTCAATGTCAACGAAGAGGTATTGGGGAAAACGTTTTTCTCTTATTAAGTCATTCTTTCTGCATTAAGTAAAAAATAAGTACATATATGGCTTACGATAAACCAGAACGAGACTAAATGACCATTTTACCCTTCGTTTCTATATGGATAAAGTATAAAGTGCCGAATGGGTGATTTGTTTCTTTTGACGGTGAGTCAAAAAGAAACAATCATATATTATATATATAACATATGTCTGAACGAGAGTAAATAACCATTTTACCCTTACAAGTAAATGATGTGTGTCAGGATAAAATGCTAAAAGGGACTAAATGACCATTGTACCCTTCATCCTATATGGATAAAGTGCCGAATGGGTAATTTGTCTCTTTCTACTGTAAGTCAAAAAGAAATAACCATTTTACCCTTGGGAGTAAATGATGTCAGTCAGGATAAAATGTTAAAGGGGACTAAATGACCATTTTACCCTTCACCTATATGTTGAATGAGACGAAATGACGATTTTACCCTTGGAGCTAACAATGGTGGTGTTATGTGTATATTTTTTTTATCAGATTGGGCGGCCGGTGGTGTTTTCATTGGCGGCTGAAGGAGAACTGGGAGTGAGAAAAGTGCTTCAGATGTTACGTGAGGAGTTTGAGCTAACAATGGCATTAAGTGGTTGTACTTCACTCAGAGAGATTACTCGGGACCACATTGTCACTGAATGGGATGCACCCCGGGCCCGCCCTGCACCACGCTTATAAACAACCAACCAACCAAAACCATTCAGTCACCTCTTAATGGCAAAATATATATATAAAAAAAAAGGTATAGCTTTTGTGTTAAGGTGTTGCAAAACTCTGTATTGGTTTTCTTGTATAATGTTCGCGTCTGAATGATAAGATAAGCTCTGTATGGATGTATCTATCATGTAATGTGTATGATTATAAAAATGTCCATTGTATTTTGTTAATAACTCACCTTTGTTTGATTATATTAAACCCATTGTATTTTGTTGATAGCGTTCAAATTGGTTAAAATGGATAAAAAAAAGTTGGCTAAAAAAATGGTTGAAACTTTTTCTACATTTTATTTAAATGCATCTTAGTTAGAAAATATATATGTACAAAATATATAATATCTAGGGTTCAAAACCTGATACATACAATGTATTAGTAGCGTTTTATGATTGAGTTCCCAAGTGTGCTGTTCGGATAAATGATATCTATGGCTGTTTGAGGCCATTTTTGACCATTTTGCCCTCAAAATGTATAAATTTGGTGGTGTGTTTTGGTTTTAACTTTTAACCAAGGTTGTAAAAAACGTTCGGCGTTAGTTAGTCGGTTGATTGGGGTTATGGGATTAATTAGCTAAACGGGGATAAATCAGGGACCATAAATTAATAATTCGTTGAATTTTAAAAAATTAAGTATGACTAATATCATATCAAAATTTGTAAATACTACTAATATCATAACAAAATAGACTAATATGATTAATATAATATTAATGTTCCTTTAAATTGTTTCTATTGAGATATAATTTTTTTCAAAGTATTAAAATGTCTTTTTATAACGGCTAGCGCCTAAGGATTAGTCAGAGATTAATCGGGACCTAGTCAGAATTTTTACAACACTGCTTTTAACGAATCTCAAAAACACTCAATTTTGACTTATGAACCTACATTAACATTAAGTGTTACCTTTTCACATACCCTAATTTCTTTGTGCATGCAAGTTGGATTTCAAATAGTAAAATGCTATTAAAAAAATGTAGTGATATGTTAAAAGTTAATTTTACAAAAAAAAAAAATAAGCGTACACTAAGGTGTTGTTTGTTTTTTCTGAGGCAAAATGTCTGCAGTCTACGGACCACATCTGTAGACCTTTACAGTAGAAGAGGTGTACCAAACGTCTGCAGTCTGAAAAAAAAGACTGTTTGTTTTTTTAACATCTACGGGCTACTAAAATAAACTGAAATCTAAATAAATTGATTTTGTTAAACTTCAAAGTGATTTTTTAATATTTTTATGACTTTGCTATAAATAATTAACGAATCTAGATCAACTTTTATGTATTATTGTATAAAAAATAAAAATAAAAATTGTATGAATTAACGTATATATTTGATAAAAACCAACAACTTTGGTTGCAAAGTTATGACTAAACATTATAATTAGTGATCAAAGAATTTGATACATAAATGGATGAAAATAAACTTCGATTTTTTCAATTAAATCCATTAAAAACGTACCATAAATATTTTCTCGAGAAATTGACGATACTGTATTAAATAATGTTTTACAAAATTTGGCAAAAAAATATAAGAATATATTATGATTTTTTTTCATATTTATATAAACAACTTCAACGACTATTATTGTAATAAATCTTTATTTATAAATTTGTCAAAAATATCATTTTGTATCGTCGAACGTTTTTTTTAAGACTGCGGGGTGGCCCGTAGCATGAAGTTAGCAGGTAGTGTGGAAGTGTTGTAAGGCTGTGGTGTGGCCTATAGCATTCATTAGTTGGCAGATAGAGTAGAGGTGTTTTAAGACTGCAGGGTGGCCTTTAGCATTCAGTAGATGACAGATAGAGTAGAAAAGCTGTAAGATTGTAGGGTGGCCTGTAGCATTCGTTAGTTAGCCATTAGTATAGTGGTATAGTAAGATTACGGGGGAGGCCCGTAGCATTCACTAGATCTACTTTAAGTAGGGGAGAGTTGTAATGCACTGTTCCGAATTAATTTCTGATTCGAGGCTGTGGCCTGAAGAGCGATCATCATAAGGATTAGGGCCTTTAAAATGGTAATATTTAGGCTCATTTGGATGTGGGTAATGTAGATATGTGACCCAATAGTTCGGTTTGCACTTTGGAGTCAAAGGGTAAAATGGGAATGTAGTGTTTCAGACTTATTTTATGAATTATAGATTTTAGTTTGATGTATTTTAAGTCAAAAGTAATTATATAGGGTTGTAGAGCTCCTCAATACCATTCCGTGGATATAAAGAACATCGAAAACGGAGTTAGAACGAAGAAGTTATGACCGTTTGAAGTTTGGGTGGTTTTGGACCAAGCTGAGTACGTTGGGCGTACAAAAGGTGTATGTTGGGCGTACAAAAGGTGTACGTTGGGCGTACTAATGGAATCCTGAGTACGTTGGGCATACGCAATCAATGCCCAAACCCTATTTTCGTGGTTTAAGCCCTATTTAATCTCCTTAACTCCCCCAAACCCACTCCATTCTCAGCCTCCACCCTCAACCACCCCTTTCATGAAACCCTAACCTTAGATAGTCTTTTGAGCTAAAAGAAGGTGACTTTGAGTGCTTTGGAGTATGCATGGTGCACCTTGGAGAAGAAGTAACTTCTTGTAGAAGTGTTGGTTGCATTGGAGCTTGTAGATCTGGACTTTGTTCACCTTAATCTATCTTCTAGAGGTATAAAGTTTGAATCTTGATTATGCATTTGTTAGATCTAGCTAGTTTTTGATGTTATGAGCTTTTGGTCATTTTAGTGCATAAAGTTTCGATCTTGAAAGTTTGTGACCTTGTTACGGATAAAGTTGGAAACTTTATCCATCTAAACATCATTGTGATTGAGATCTGAAGGTTGGAGACCCGGACTTAATGGATTAAGTTGAAAAAGATGCACTTTTGGTCCCATTTGATGCTTAAAGGCTAGATCTTGGTGGTTTGGACCATTCTAATGGATAATGTTGGAAACTTTATCCATTATGGAGCTTTTAGGATCCATAAAAATATAATCTTGATCCTTTTATACCTTCCATGAGAGTGTCATGATGTCACTACTAGAAAAACAGCCTTTTACGACGCTCATTGCGCGTCGTAAAAGGTTCAGACGACGCGCAAATGCGTGTCAAGGAAGGCCCTGTCATAAAGAGAGACGACGCGCATTTACGACGCTCATTTACGACGCGCATTTACGACACACAATGCGTATCAAGGAAGGCCCTGTCATAAAGGAAGATGACACGCACTCGCGTGTCGTAACCTTACGACGCGCGTGTTAATGACACGCAATGCGTATCAAGAAAGCCCCTGTCAAGAAAGGCCATGTCATAAATGAAGATGACACACATTTTTGCGTATCGTAAATTTAAATGTTTAAAAAAAATAAATTTATATATTTATTAATTTTTAAATTAAATTTACATTTAATTTCTCATAATAGAAATAAAATACCATATACAAAAAATACAATCCATTGCATAATATAAAATAAAATTTCATGCTCAAAAAATAAAATAAATTGCACAAATTGTAATGTCATACAAAGAATCATTCAAATGTTAAACAAAAATAATACATTGCTAACATGGGTTATACATTCCTATAAAACTAACAAATAATCATACAACTCTGTTTCTTACTGGAAAAGAATGTCAAACATGATTACAAGTCTCCCTTAATCTTGATTACTCACCTACTTAAGTAGAATGTTGTTGTTGAGAAGGTTACCTAGCAACAGAGAAAAACACAACACCTCTCCCACAATCACAACATCATTTACAGAGAAAGGGTTGTTAATTACTTTCATTAAGACTTTCATTCAATCACAAAAATATTAAATAAAAGGGTGAAACAGTAACTTACTTTTGATAAGTTGATCTCCCTTAGAGCAAACACAGCTAAAGCATTGAACAAGACCCTATTTCCCTCTTCTTTTAAAGTTTCCAGAATGTTTAGAATGCTCTCCTTACCCTGTTATTTCAAGTGTCAGGGGAAAAAAGTCCTCACTTTTGGTTCCCTATCAGATGCAGCATCAAGAACAGAGAACATGATCTCACCAAACATAATCAATAATCAGATTGAATTATATATTATGAGTAAGTAATAAAGTACATGTAACACAATAAAGTATTATTAAGGAACTTATGATTTCAAATATTATTTTTTACACTCAGATGCCAAAATATTTTATGTTATTCTTCTACAAGTTGAGAACCAACTCAAACATGAAAGATAATAGTCCATCTGGCAGCTTTTGATGACATGGCAAATGAAATTTCTCAGAGATAGAATAATACATGTACTATTAAAATGATGGCAACCATAACAGGTGGTCCAATAACTACAGCCAAAAACATGCCTTTAATCATGTCTGGAAAGAAAAGAAAGATTGTTTGCTGCAATCATAAATCCCATGTGCTACAAACTTATATCCAAATTTAAATTAAATAAAAAGAGAAAACTATAAAAACAAATTATATCCAAGGTAATACACCATACAACAAAATAGCAGAGTCCATCAGTATTGTTACAAACCGATGAAGGAAGTGGAAGTTACTGGAAAAAAAACATATGATTTGAGGCCTGTTCTCCATTCTTCCTAATAAGATAAATTGAGAAGCATTTTTCAAAAAAACACCATTTTCTTAATTATTAGAACACATTAGGAAAGCTTTATACTCTTTGATTTAAGAAGCTAAGTAAACTATAAGAAATCCACAACAAAAAGAAACTATAAGAAATCCACAACAAAAAGATTTGAAACTTACCTGTCCAGTAAGAAGAGGGGTATCAGCAACAAGCTTGAAAGCAACAGGCCTTGGAGTACGCACAGGCCAAGCCTGCAAATAAAAGGTGCATCAAGTATAAAAGAGAACAGGGAAACTGATATTAAAAACAAGAACTTTGATCATTAGAAAAAAAGAGAGAGAGAAAAATAGAAAGGGAAGAAATGGAATGGAATGACTCATTCCATTCCATTCCATTCTATATTCCAACCTTTACCTTGTTTTCTTATCATTATCAGTTGTATTTGCACCTCTTTCATTTCCTGCAAGATTTATAAATGAAGAATGGCATGTGATTGTGAAGATTCCTCATTTGCATCTGTTGTCCCTGTGATTGTAAATTAGTAAAAGCATAATATAAAAAACTGAAGTAGAGAAGTGACTTGTGTACTTGATAATATATTTCTCATTTAGGAAAAATGGCTTGAAGAACGCGACATGCAGCAGCTTGCAACATAGGTTCCCTGTCGCTTTCAAATATGGTTTCCAACAACTACTTGCATTTTAGTTTGTTCAGCTTTGTTTTTACTTCCTCCATATTAGAAGATCAATTTGGCTTACACAACGCGTATAATCTGGAGGAAAGGTTAAGTCCATCTGCAACAACCTGTTCTTCAATAGGAGTAACTTGACCAATGCAACGCTTTTTCCCAGATCCTGAAACCCAAGAACTGCTACCAAGCACACGTGCCTCCATGTCCAGTACTGCATCCATTTTCTCCTTCCAACCAAATTCATCCTTTACTCTACCATAAATTTCTAAAGTGTCTATTCTTGGTAAAGTTGATCTGCTGAAAGTTGTTCCTATGGAGATTGTAATTTCTTCATTAGCTAGAAGGGATTCTGCAACTGTAAATGGGATGTCATACCATGACCTCATGCATTCGTCTAGTTTTATAACTCTTTGGAAAATTGTTATCTCAGAGGGTATATGGTTTGCTAATGTGTTCCCCACATGGACACGAAATCCAACCATTACTATGTTTGGATTCGAATTGGAAACTGTTACCTGGAATGGGAAAACACAAGGTATCAATCATGAATCAATACAAATAATTCAGGGGCTGTTTCTTTTTTCTTTTATTTTCCCATCAAGTCTTGTATGGTAAAGTGGTTGAATGGTTAGCAACTATAAAACAGCCCCTAAGACCAAATGACCATTTTACCCTTACATCCCAACAAACAGATTTCATAATCATCATCAATTTTAACATGAGAGAAGTTGGTGGAAAAAATATTAAGGGCAAGTAGGGGAAGGGTTGGTGTTTTGATACACTAAGCTGTCCAGATTAAGTGGTTAACCAAGAAAGCCCATCAAGTCAAACAAAAAAAGTAAAACATAAATAGCATTGTAACAAAGCATACCTTGATCCCTGTAGGCATAGGACTTTCAAGAAATCCTTCTTCTGTGGACCAAATCCAGGTCAAGGAATTTCTTCTGTAAATCTGGATTGAAATTAGGGCATGTGTCTCAAGAAAAAAGATCAACAAAGAAAGTAAGGACCTTCACATTAACCGATTCAGAGTTGCAATTATCCAATGCATCGAAAAAGACCAAAATATCCCCACACTGAGAGCCAAATCTATCATCAAGTTCTTTTGAAAGATCTCCATCAGACATGAAAAACTTTAGCAATTGTGCCCTTGAAGGATCCTTTATGATGCTGTCTATGATATCAACAGCTTTGGAGACTCCACATTCGTTAACAGAGCTATCAACACTTTCTCTTCTCTATCTTTCTGCTCGTTTTTTCTTTTCTTTCCCATTTTCTGTTCAGTCTTGTCGCGCACACACAAACACCATCTAGGAAGTAGGACGACGTGAACAATGGTGGAGGTGATAGCCGGCGGTGGCTGGTTTAGGGCTTTTAGAGAATATGAGATATTTTTGTTCAGAGAGAGAAAGTGGAATCGATGAGAATGTAAGCTTCGGTTACTTTATAGCAGAGATGGCATCATGCTTGAAGGTGGTTACAATCAGCATTGATTTTGGGTGGATGGTAGGTGAAGTGGGGATGTCGATCGACGTTTCAGAGTAAAATCAGAGATTGGAGAGCCCAAGAGGAGAGAATGAGAGCCCAAGAGTAAAATCACAAAAGTGTGGAGTGTGAATGAGTTTTTAGGGTTCAATGGTAGTGACGATGGCTTAGGGTTTGCAGATGGTGGTGTGGGGGTCGTCGGTTGCTTTATAGAGAGATATGAAGTTGAGACGAAAAGACGAGATTGACCCATCTGGTAATAAACGGACTTGGGAAGCTGAACAAAATGACCCGAGATTGACCCATCTAGTAACAACGCTATTGATGCCATTCCTTCCATTTTCGACTGTTCATCCTCCACTTCCTCTACTGCTACTTCTTCACCATCTTCTATTTTTTCTGTATTTAGACTTGAGAGTATAATTAGGGCTTTTTCTAACAATTTCAACATCGAGTGGGAGATATAGTGGTTCCAGTAGGTAGAAGTGAGGGAAGAAGTAGGCAGCAGTCAATGTCGGGAGGGGGAAGAAAGGAGCGTCCATAATTTGGGCAAGAAGGAAAGGAGAAAAAAAAGGAAGGCGGGATTTTTAATTTTTTCAGAATTTCATTTCCCCCTACTGTTAAAGGATGGAACGCGCGTTCCATTAAAAATTATAAAGCGACATCCTTAGACGACGTGCATTTTATTATAGGTGCCCTCCGTGTTTTTTTTATTAGACACTAATTTAAGGGCACGCAATAATGCGTGTCCTCTATTGTTAAATTTTTTGAAGAGATGACACTTTTTTAAAGTCACTCTCTTTTGCGTAACATAAATCAACGAGTGTCGTGGTTTGCGCGTCGTAAAAGGGTCTTTTTCTTGTAGTGTGTCTTAATGGATTGATTAGTTAAGGTTTTAGCTTTTGGACCTTTTCTAGACATGGAAAGTCATAAAGGTGGAAACTTTATGACTTAGAATGATGTTGTGGGACTAGATCTAAGTGTTGGATGAAAGGACTTAAGAGATTAAGCACTTAATGCAAAATTGCCATTTGGTCGGGTACGCCAAGCGTACCTTCGAGTACGCTACGCGTACTCATATGGGGTCCTGATTATGGTTGGTAAGTACGCCATGAGTACGAGCTGAGTACATTGGGCATACTCAGCCTGAAGTTTGATTTGTTAACTTTGACTTCCGTTGACCGTTGACTTTTGACCAAGTTTGACCTTGGGCTAAACTTGAGATTTTTGGCCTATTAACTAAGATTTTATCTGGTTCTGGTAATGATAGCTCGGGAAGTCGGTGGGGCAGCAGCTAGGGATTCTTCCAGGAAGCTTCTGCAATCGAGGTGAGTCTCCTTACTGTTTGTATGGGTCAAAGGCACCAATACCGGCCCATTTGGTTTATGTATTGTAGGAGGACCCGGGGGTTAGCCCTAGGCGTTATGTATGAAAGACCAGGAGGCGGCTTCTGGCACATTGTATGCTATTAAGTAATGTAGGAAGACCCTGGGGGGTTAGCCTAGGCATTATGTATGAAAAACCAGGAGGTGGCTCCTGGCACACTGTATGCTAATTGGCTAAGTAGAGTAGTATGTGTTGGAAAATGTGTCTAATCTTATAAATATAATTGGTATGTACTTGACCCGATAGTAGCATGGTCCATTTGGGTTGCATTCATCAAAGCATTATGTTAGGAGGGATATTTGAGTAAGAGGTTAATTATGATTTATTAATATATTAGAAGTATAATATATTAATTGAGGAATCATATTATTTAATTAGTAATAATTAATTTAGTGATCAAAAGAGACTAATTAAATTGATACATATGGATTGGGATAATGATCCATGATTGATTTGTGATGGGCTTATGGGTTAGTCCATGCAGTAGTTATCCAAATCAAATGGGTGGATCATAAGCTTATGGGTATGGATTAGGGTTACACATGACCCTTGATATTCTACATATATATATATATATATATATATATATATATATATATATATATATATATATATATATATATATATATATATATATATAAGTCCAAAATCGACTACCACTTGTATTTTGAAGAGTAAGAACCAATCTTAGAGTCTCCATAACCTATCCATATTCATCCGAATTGTTCTTGGTGTTTTGTGATTCCATTTGAGGCATCACACTTGGGGTGCTAAGCTTTCTTGAGGCCAAGTCATTCAAGCTACTACACAAGGTAATATTTTACCTAGTTTTTATGATTCAAATATCCCCTTGCATGCTTCTTTAGGCTTCATGCTTTGGAAAATGTTTATTGCATGTACAATTAGAAAAAACTTAGATACAAAGCATTAGGGTTGTATGTGCACCTTAGGAATGTTAGAGTACATAAAACCCAACAGTGGTATCAGAGCCATGGGTGTTTTCTATTATATTGATGCAATTGTGTGACTTTCAAAAACTGAAAAATGACAATTATGGATTCTGCCAGGGCCTACACGACGAGTCCATGTATGAACTCGACGAGTAGGTGCCTTATGATTATGAACTCGTCGAGTTCATAAGTGCACTCGACGAGTTGGACAGTCAGTGGGTAGAATCTTCGAGGTTTTTTTTTTGCCTATTTTGGATTGAGAACATTACCACAAACTATTTTGGTTCATAAAATTCGATTTTAATTATATGGTAATGTCTATCCCCATCCAATAACATGATGTTTATCAAATTCTAAGATAACTACTTGTTTTTGTGATATACTAGTTATTTGTAAAATTTGAAGTTATCATGTACTATGAATGAAATTAGGTCAAATTGGTAAATGATCTTCATATCATAATTTGATTAGTTAATTTGATCTATGTGTGTTCTTGAAAAATTTCCATAAGTCCTCAATTTATGTAATATGAAAAATCTTTATTATGAAACCATTAACTAATGTAAGTTATAGAATTCTAAGAGTCTTGAAAGGTTTCATAACTTGTACACAAGTTTGGAATTGGACAGGTCTCATTCATGGAACATAAAGGTTCATAAGTTATGAATGTCAAAAGTTTTTGACAAGTTACAAAACTTTACAAAACTTGCCCTCAAGTTTTGTAATTGAAAAGTTACATTAATGAAACTTTAATTCCAAACCCTAGAGTTTTAAAAGTTTAAAATTCAACCCTTATACTATTATAATATTAAAGTTTAATACTTATATATATATATATATATATATATATATATATATATATATATATATATATATAAGACAAGTTAGTGTTACCGTTAGCAGGCCTCATTCACGAAGTCAGTCTATGGGGGGGGGGGGGGGGGGGGGTATATGGTTACTGCCTATAAAATGGGGGTTTAATGGGTGTCCACTCTCACCAACCGCTTCCTTGACTGGTGGAGGGTCGTTAGCCGAATGGGTAGGATAGGACACTAATTCTCAGTAAGAAGTATAATGAAAATTATTAAAGAAACTAAACTTCTATAAATTCCAAATTTTAGTTACTTTAGAAAAAAAATGTGAAAATGGTGCTATTCCATGAAATTGCACTTTGCACCTTGTTAACTCGTTAGTGGAGCGTGTGTGGTTAACTGACAGATTAATTTAGGACTGACAATGTGTGGCAAAAGGTAGCTTGGTGTTAATCATGGATCAATGGAGCGTATGTGGTTAACCGACACATTGATTAGGTGATTTGTAAATCGGGAGTACCAAGATAATTTGCATAGTTATTCACACCTTGTTTGTGATCCTCGGTATCCCAGTCACAAACTTGAAGGGTATAATCGAGATTTAAACATGCCATTGAAGAGTTCAATGAATCTCAAAAGAATCTAGGAATTTCAATTCATTTAAAACCTAATCTTCAATTTCATTTTTCATGGTGGAAATTGGTAAATCGTCATTTACCTACCTTCAAATATTTTACAACTGGATTACAGCATCCCTTTTCCGAATTTTAGAATATTGTCTTGGATCCTAGCCTTAATATTCCATTTTGGGTGTTATATTAAGGATCCTTATCTAATAAAAACTTTGTCTTTCTCTTCAGATGTCTACGTCAAACAATGCTTCCAACCCAATCCCTTCCGGCTCTTTCTCCCTCATGAACTTATGTGGGAGGGTCATCTTCGATGGATCGAATTTCAATGATTGGATTCGAAACATCCGGCTGGCTATTTGTTATGAGGAAAAAGAATATGTCCTTGATAAAGAGCTTAAGGAGTTTGATGAATCAATTGCTACTCCCGAACAGATTGCTGAGTACAAAACTCATGAGAGGGACGCGACCAAAGTGTAGTTTATAATGATCGCTAACATGACTACTGAGCTTCAGAAGTCCTATGTGGACTTTTGGCCTTATGAAACGTACCAGGATTTGATGGAAATATACCATTAAATTGCTCGGTAGGAGAGGTATGAGATCATTGCCTCCATGATCACGACCAAAATAAAGGATGGAGAGTCCATCACGACCCACTTGAAAAATATGTAAAGGTTTGTGGACTGCTTGCTAAAGTTGAATGTCAACTTCGATGAAGAGTTGGCTATAGATATTATTATACACTTTTTACCTCCGTGTTATGATCAGTTTCGTATGACTTATCATATGAACAAGGATGAGATCACTTTAAGCAAGCTTCAAGGTCTCTTGAGAACTACTGAAAGCAGTTTGAAAGGCAAATCTGTTGTATCCACTCCTACTACAACTGCCCCTGTCCTGGCAATTAGACATGGAAAGGGAAAGAGGAAGACTCCTTCCAAGAGTCATAAGGGAAAGTCCCATGTTGGATCCTCATCTATTGGAACCAAAGTTGGTTCTGTCACACCCTATTCCAATCCAAAGGAAGCCGAGTGCTTCCATTGCCATGAAAAAGGGCACTAGAGACGAAGCTCCCACAAATACTTGTAGGACATAAAGGATGGGAAGATCAAACCCTACTTTGCAGGTATTTATACTATTCTATCTAATAACTCATCACATGCTAATTCGTGGGTCTTTCATACAGGATGTGGCTTTCACATTTGTTCTGATTTGCAGGGTCTAAAAAGAAGTAGGGATGTGGAGCACGAGAATATGAACTTAATCACGGGGAATCGGAAAAAGTTGCCTGTCACCAAAATTGGAGTTTATTCTTTATTTCTTAGTAGAAGGTTAAAATTAAATTTGAATAATTGTTGCTACTCGTCAGATATGGCGAGAAATATTATTTCCTTTCACAGTTTGTATGAACAAGGTTTTACCTTTTCTTTTAATAATGAAATTGGTTCAATAAATGCTTATTTTAATGGTGTATTTTATTTTGAAGCATTACCTTGCAATGACATATATGAAACTGTGATGTTTATAGATAACTTAGGAAATAATGTGTTGCATATTGATTCATCCAATGATTTGGATAAAGCATGCTTATGACATTGTCGTCTTGGACATGTCAACAAGAAGCGCATAGCCCAACTCCAAAAGGATGGAGTGTTGGAGTCATTTGATTGTGAATCTTGTTTACTTGGAAAGATGACTAAGGTGGTGTTTGTTTTTTATCCGCAGATCTTCCTGGCATTTTCTGTCTGTACGGCGCAGACCATGCGCAGACATTAACAATCGTAGACTGTTTGTTTTTTGAAGACTGCAAACCCAAAAATGTATGTGCATCCTCTTCTTGGCGCAAATGTGGACCAAAGTCTTCTAACATCTTCAGACATCTTCTAGCCTAAAAAAACACATATATACTTTATTTTTTAGTTTTTTTTTGAATTTATATTTATTCCAACTTTATTGGTGATAAACAATTTGAAAAAAAAAAGTTACAATACTTTAAAAAAAAGTTCGACGACACAAACATGATATTTTTGACAAATTTATAAATAAAAGTTTATTACAAAAATGGTCGTTGAATTTGTTTATATAAATATGAAAAAAAATATATTCTCATATTTTTTGTGCCAAATTTTGTAAACATTATTTTATAAAGCATCGTTAATTTCTTAGAAAAAATAATTATTGCACGTTTTTAATTAATTTAATTGAAAAAATTGAAGTTTTTTTTTCATTCATTTATATATCAAATTCTTTGATTCATAATTACAATGTTTAGGCATAACTTTGCAACCAAAATTGCTGGTTTTTATCAAATACATAAGTTAATTTGTACCATTTTTATTTTCACTTTTTATAAAATAATACATAAAAGTTGATTTAGATGTGTTAATTATTTATAACAAATTCATAAATATATTAAAAAATCACTTTGTAGTTTAAAAAGAAATAGTTTATGTAGATTTTAGTAGCCTGCATATGTTAAAAAAACAAATAGTCTTCTTTTTTCAGACAGCAGACGTTTGGTCCACCTCTTCTGTTGCAGAGGTCTACAGATGTGGTCCGCAGACTGCAGACATTTTGCCTCAGAAAAAACAAACAACACCTAAGTCACCCTTCACTGGTTCTTGTGCAAGGGGTGAAGGTTTGTTGGACCTCATACACACCGATGTGTGTGGAACCTTCAGAACTGCCACAAGGGATGCTAACCGCTTCTATGTGACTTTTACTAATGAATACAACAGATATGGCTATGTCTACTTAATCAAGCATAAGTCAAAAACCTTTGAAAATTTCAAAGAGTTTAAGCAAGAAATGGAGAATCAATTGGGCAGGAAGATAAAGATGCTTCGATCTGATCGTGGAGGAGAGTATTTTAGTGTTGAGTTCCACGGCTATCTTAAGGAATGTGGAATTGTTTCACAGTTGACGCCGCCCAGAACACCACAACTTGTTGGTGTAGCTGAGAGGCACAATGGAACCTTTCTAGACATGGTTCATTCCTTGATGAATCGAGCTTCGTTACCTATCTCATTCTGGGGGTATGCCTTATAGACTAATGCCCATATCCTTAATCTAGTCCCAACTAAAAAGGTTGCCAAAACTCCTCACAAAATATGGACAAGGAAGGTTCCCTCGTTAGCACATATATGTTGGATTAGGTGTCTAAGCCCATAACTATAATTAGTATGTACTCGACCCGAGAGTAGCATGGTCCATTTGGGTTGCATATCACCAATACAAGTTAATAGGATGGACTTTTGAGAAGAGGTTATTTATGATTTGTTAGTATATTATAAGTTTTAATATATTAATATAAAATCATACTATTTAATTAGTATTGATGAAGAATTAATTTGGAATTAAATTTATGATCAAAAGAGACTAAATAAATATATGGGGATTGATTGGTAAATCATTCATTCTTATGGTGTGGGCCAATTATCCATGATTCTTTAGGTTGGGCTAAACCAATGTTACAACCTATGGATGATCCATGGGGGTTTAAACCCATGGAGCCTAAGGAATATGGAAGGTCATACACATTAGGGCTTACATGGTGTAACCCTAATATTGCCACACTATATAAGAAGCCCCTTAGCATCCAAAATGACACACTAGTGATCCTTGGAGTTCCATGAGCCAATTTTGGTTGCAAGAATATTTTTCAAAAGTCATCCTTTATCTAACGGTGTGCTGTGATTCCATTTGAGTGCTACACTTGGGGCACTAAGTTCTTAATGGCCAAACACAACAAGTTCTACAAGCCACAACCAAGAGGTAACTCTACAACTCAATTCTATGTTGTTTATATCACTTTGTATGATAGTTGTAGGCTTAATACTTTGGAAACAATATTGCATGTATAATTAGAGAAAACATAGATCCATAGCAGTTAGGTTGTATGTGAACCATAGGATGTTGTAGTATACTAAAACCCAACAATGGTATCAGATCCATGTGTTGTTTTCTTTTATATTTGATGTAATGTGTTAATTTTCAAAGCCGAAAATTGTTGTCTGACAGCCCTACTCAGCGAGTCCATTCTGGTACTCGACGAGTAGGTTGAAGTTTGCCTTGGACTCATTAAAATCATTACCATAAAATGTTTTAGTTCATAAAATCTGATTTTGTTAATATGGTAATGATGATTCTTATCCAAATAAAAAATAATTGTCAAAGTTTCATGATTTGTATTAGTTTATATGATTAGGCTAATTTCTTGAAACTTGTTTGATATGAATTATCTTAACTTATGAGTTTAATTAGATCATAGACAAATTGTTTGATTTTGTTAGTAGGATGTAATGTCCCAAATTTCGAGTCCAAAATTTTCATTTTTAATTAATTGATTTATAAAACATTTACTGAAAACCTTGTTAATATCACAACGAACCATAAATCATTCAAAACATGTTTCAAATCAAAACACCAATAGTAGTAAAATCAGAGTACAATCCCATAAATCGATAATGCGGAAATCTGATGTGCAGCTACCGCGCCGGCTCCTTCCCCTTCGCTGAAGAGGTACCAGAAACAAAACTGAAAACTATAAGCACAAAGCTTAGTGAGTTCCCCCAGCATACCACATATCATACAAACATAAGACATAAATACTGCCAGGTATATTTGGGTGCCCGACCTACCCCTTCGGTCCTTTCGACCGGACATTGCCTAACATATTTGGGTGCTGGCCTCCCCTTCGGTCCTTTCGACCGGACATTGCCTAGCATATCTGGGTGCTGGCCTCCCATTCAGTCCTTTCGACCAGACATCGGGGACTATTTCACCCCTCTACTACTACCACATAACATATATCACATAATCATAATCTATTTAGCATAAATGGGTATTACTACCCCTTCGGCCCCATCAACCGGTAATCTTGGGGACTATCTCCCCTACTACTACCATCACATAACATCATAACCACTAGCACATAAACATATCAGGTAGTAGCAAACCTAGATGAATATCACAAAGACAATCATCTAACATACAACTCCTACTGGTGGGCCGACATTGTGGCCGTAGACCCATCGCTACTGGAAGGTAACTCGCCTTGTACAAGTGACTGCTGATAAACTGGGTGAGAAATCTCTGTTTGCTGCTGCTCCGGCAGCTCTCCGGCTATAAGTTCCATAAGGACACTTAATCAGAAGCTGATAACTAATCTTAGGGTAAAATGACCATTTTACCCCTTTTGACCCAATTGGACATACCGAAGTCCCAAATCTAACTTATTAAGCCTAACTCTCCTATGGCCCTTTAGGGATTCCCTAAGGGCCCACTAACTGACCATTTACTGAATTGGGCTTTATTCCCTAAATGGGCCTAAAATATCCAAGTCAAACATAATAAATCTCAAGGGCCCAACTTGGCCCAAGAAGGCCCAATACTCGAGTCCTAAGTCCTTAAGTCTGAAATCATGCTCCATAGTGGGTCATAAGGCCCAAAAGTCCATGCCCATTTTCTTTAGGCCAAAAAGTCCATTATTTCTCATATTGTAGGCGTACGCTCGGCGTAACGAGCATGTACGCCCAGCTTACACCGCCTTGACCAGAAATCGAGAGTTTGACCCAGTACGCAGCGCGTAACGGCGAGTACGCCCAGCGTACTGGCCAGTTCCCTAGAGGCTTAATTTTTGACTTAATATAGTAAGTCCTTTCACCCAAACTGTAGATCCAGGTCTTTTAAGACATCCTAAACCATAAAGTCATGAACTTTATGTTGGATTAGTGTCTAAGTCCATAACTATTTTGGAATGTACTTGACCCGATGGTGCATGGTCCTTTTGGGTTGCCTTCACCAAAGCAACTTGATTGGAGAAATAAATAGAGAGAGAGAGGTTATTATGATTTATTAATATGTTATAAGAATAATATATTAAAGGAGAAATCATATTTGTTTAATTAATATTGGTCAATAATTAATTAAGAATTAATTTTGTGATCAAGTGTAATTAATTAAACTAGAGGGGCTGAATTGTAATTATGTGATAGTTACAAAATAAGGTAAGGATCATCTTATATATATGGTGAACGAATTTGAGGTGTAAATCCATTAGAATTCGAGTATGATAAGGATTCAAGGATTATCTTATTGGTTGCTTAATGGATAATCAACTAGATAAGGATAATGACTGAAACCCTATCTCTACACCTATATAAACAACCCCAAGGCCATGAATTCGTGTATCCCTTCCCAAGAAGTCTTAGAAACGAATTCTAACCTCCCTCCTCTCTCTTTATACCTTCTCCACTTGCTTATGGTGTTTGTAAGCCATTAGAGGAGTGACACTTGTGACTCTCAGCTTTCCAAGGTCAATTCAAGGAGGAATTGGATTGTTATTGCTATATAACAATCAAGGTATGTTCTTAAACCTATTTACATGTGAATTCTAATTTCCATATGCTAGAATTAGGGTTCAAAGTCTTGGATTCAAAGTATGTACAATAGAGGAACCTAGATCCGAGCTTCAGGGTTTGTATGAGTCATAGGATGTCTTATGACCAAAACCCATCAGTGGTATCAGAGCCATGATTGGTTTCTATTGTATTGATGCTTGATGTAACTGAAAATCGTGTTTTGGCCTCACTGTTCGACCTGACTCGGCGAGTCACTCTTGGACTCGGCGAGTCAGCCCTACTCGGCGAGTTCCAGAGGGTGACTCGGCGAGTCGGTGCGTCAGACAGTGCTTATCTCGGGATTTCTTGCTGTTTTTGCATTGGGATAATTACCTTATCATCTTAGATTAATATTAATCCGATTATATGATATATTTGACTATAATTTTAATCTAATTGAAGATATTCATCAATTAATAAGATAATTGTTTCCTTATAAGATAATTGATTAATTATTTTAAGTAAATTGATAAATTGTTTTGCAAGAAATCATCAAATATGGATAATTATGTGATTAAATGTTAATTTGAATTATTTGTTATTTGATCCTTGTTGTTGTGAAAAGTTTCATATTTTGCCCTTTAGGTTTCATAGTTTAAATTTGAACCCAATAGTTTTGTAGTTTTGAAATTTAAATAGTTGAAACCCTAATGTGTTGAAATGTTTCAAAACTTGCCCTCAAGTCTTGGAATTTAAAAGTTGATTAAAAGGTTAATTAGAAATGTTAAATTCTAAAACTCTAGTATTGTTTTGAAAAAGTTCACATCACACCCTTATGGTTTTATTAATTAATTAAGGTGTGTAATTAAAAGAGGTTTAGTAAATCCATAAAAGTTTAGGTTTACAATTTAATTGAATTAAAAGTATAATTGTTATATTAGACCACCTAATATTTAAAAGTGTAAAATACACCCTATACTATATATAACATTAAAAGTCTAACATTATATATATGTATAACTAAAAGTCAGTCTTACCATTAGTAGGCCTCATTCACGAAGCTAGTCTATAAGGGGTGTTTAAGGAAATTGCCTATAAAATGGTGATTGAATGGGTATCCACTCTTACCCACCGCACTCTTGACTAGTGGAGGGTCGTTAGCCGAACGGGTAGGATAGGACGAAACCTTCCATTATAAGTATAATGAATTACTAAAGTAACTAAATGTTTTCATAAAATTCCCAATCTTAGTTACTTAGGCAAAAGTGAATTGATGCAATTCCATGAAATTACACTTTGTGCCCTTGCGAAGACGTTAGTGGAGCGTGTGTGGTTAACCGGCACACTAAATGGGTCTAAGCAAAGGTAGCAAAGGGTGACTCAATGTTTGTCATAGTTCGGTGGAGCGTGTGTGGTTTACCGGCACATCGAATAGGTGACTGTAACATGTGAGGGCACCATGTAGTTTGCATGGTTATTCACACCCGCTTTGTGATCCTCGGCATCCCAGTCACAAACAAGAGGGGCATATTGAGATATAAACATGCCATTGAAAGTTCAGTGTATCTCAAAGGATCTAGGAGTTTTCATAGATTTAAAACTTAAATTTCTTTTTCGTTTTTCATGGTGGAAATTAGTGAATCGTCATTCACTTACCTTCAAATATTCTGCAACTGGATTACGGCATCCCTTTTCTAGGTTGTAGAATATTGTGTTGGGTCCTAGCCTTAGTATCTCATTTGGGTGATTTACTAAGGACTCAATCAATCAACTAACTTGAATTCATTTTTCTCCCATTTTGTAGATGTCAAAGTTCGACAACTATGGTTTTCTCAAATCCCGTGGAACAAGCATTCCACATGAAGATGATATTCCACGATTCGATCGAGGAACAAGAGATCATGCTTCACTTCCTCCTCCTCCTCCAATTATTCTCCCTAACCCACAAGTTCAAAGGCTTGAAAAGTTCAAGATCACTCAAGCCCTTTTGGCATGGAAACATAAAGAAGGAAAGTCCGTGTGTGCACACGTCCTAGGGATGAAGTCACACATTGATAGGTTAAGAATGTTGGGATCCGTTGTCTGTGAGGAAATGGTTGTTGATTGAGTTCTTCAGTCACTTCCCAACTCATATAGTGAGTTCGTAAGAGAGTACTATATGATGAACTACGACGTGACCCTTATAGATCTCACCTATATGCTTATTGCTGCCGAATCAGCAATGGTTTGGCGCAATAGAAAAGCAAAGTTGATTGGTGAATCTGCCTTCAAGACCTCTATGGATATAGACAATGGCAATGAAAGACATGCAATGATCGAAAAGTTGATCATAAGAGAAAGGCGATGTCTGAAGTAGTTCCATGTGTTGTTCCAAAAGAGTCAATTTGCTTTTATTGCCAAGAGAAGGGGCAATGGAGACGAAGTTGCCCTAATTACCTAAGAGATCTAAGAGATGGGAGAGTCAAAGGTATGACTGCGCTTTAGGTAAAAAATCCACTATCTAACTCCATTAAGTTCCTATTCATTGATTCTTAATACATGATGTAATAAGATTACAATTGAGTGTTTTGTAGGGTCGGTGAAAAGAAAGGAAGCTTGATAAGAGAGCAAGATGAATCTAATCACAAGAGATGGATCTCGATCGCATGGACTTGAAGATTAGATTTTGAGCTTAGAAAGTTATGATAGGGTTGTTAGAAAATTTCTTTTGTACATAGTTTTCAATGGATTTTGCATTGTAAGGACAAATTTTTCCGCTGCTTTTATAAATAAAATAAATTTTGACTTATTTATTTAATTGTTTATTTCCTTACGATGAAATCATTATGAAAATCGATGTTTGAATATTTCTACAACGAATGGATATGATTCTTGTTTATGTTATTTATGGAAATGTCAAGAATTTACCAAATAGGGAGAGTTTCTCATCGCCCAAAGTTTCAATCGGACAGAAATTTGGAATCATGCAACTTGGTTGCATGATGAATGAGAAATTCATATTTGGAAATTAGACCAATTCGTTGACAAAGTGTCAAGTGAAGGACTAGGAGATCAAGTACACAAAGTAGTGTGTTGATCAAGTTCACCATAAGAATAACAAAGATATTCGTCATGATTTACTAAAGGCTTAGTAAATATGATTATACTTACAAGATTAAGTGTAATTCTAAATTGATTAAAGGGTTTAGATCAATAGTAGAACGAATAAGAAGAATCAAGTAGGCAGAAAGATAAAAGTTTTTCCATTCTAAGAAGAAGGGAGAGTAGCTTTTATGCTTTATGATAGGTCTTAATGATTAAGAACCATATCTCAATTGATCTTCTAAGTGAGTCTTAGTACAATTGTATGTCTAAGAAGAGGAATCAAGAATTGAAGAAATGGTTAAATCAATAAGTCAATCATACTTCGTTCCAATAACAAGTCTTAAGGTTAAGATTGTGACATTGAGTGAAAGGTATTAAGAAGGTTTATAACTTTCATTAAATGTGGTAAGTTGTGATGTCTTAGATAAGACAAAGACCAACTAGGACCAATTTGTGAAGAGTTTTGATAAAAGCTACACTAACTCTTGAATATTTGTTTGTCAAGAAATGTTTTGACAAGAGAATCTTATATGTCAAGTTGTCAGTGGGAGTCTTAATGGTCTTGAAAGGTTTCAAGAACAAATCAAATAAACCTTATCGATCATCACTAGCACACGAGTTGAGGTTTACAACCTGTCGTGTTGACATTATCTTGATTATGTGCCAATCCAATCAAGTTAATTATGCATGCGAGTTCTATGAGTTCTCATTTTTGAACGCATAAAAGGCAAAGCACCTTAATCAATGAAAGGTACATTGATAAGAAAGGGTAAGATGCTTAACTACTTGGAAGACGTGGTGGGCAGCTGTGTTACCATGAGGCAAGAAATCAAGATTAAGAAAGTTCGATCCATATGAGTTTGATTTTGTCGTAAACGTTGGTTTTGACAAATTCACATGGATTGGAACATTTGCATCGTTTAAAATCTAAGTGTCATAAGATTTCCTCCTTCATGAAAATGATTGTGAGGAAATGCTTTCACTAAGACAGATTTTAAGAAGATAGCGATTGTAAAATTGCATTCTCGAATTCAATTATGTTTACGGCATCCCTTTCCATAATTTGAATTGTGAGGTTTGGCAATTAGTCTTAATTGTTTAGACACACATATGAACTATCGAAGGCAAATGTGTATAAGTTCAAGAAGCATTGATAAAGGATTATCAAAGCACTAAGTATTAGAAACATGAACTTAAGAAATTCAGTAAGTATTGTTTTCTGAAAGTTAAGATGTTTATGAATACATGTCGAAGCTAGTGGGAGCATAAGTGTTATGTTTTATAATAATCATCATGATAGTGGGAGCACAAATGTTATGATTGTATGATTATTAAGGAAAGTATTGCGAGGTTAGCAATATTAATTATAGAAAACAAGAGTCATACTTTGCAAAGTTGTAAGAGTTGAAAGGTTGTTTTACTATAATTAAGGGAGAGAATATTATGCTTCATTTCAAATCTAAAGGATTAGGTTGAGAAATGTTAATAAATTTAGTCAAAGGTACATAGTGTGTTCTTAAAATTTCGATTATGATTACGGCATCCCTCTTCACAATTCGAATTTTGAGAACATAGCAAATAAAACATTATGCGTCGTGTCCCATACGCTTCGGGTATAAGATCGATTGCAAATGCTTTAATGTTTGACCATTCTAAAATTTTCCAAATGTCTAGCGCATTTAGAGGGAAAAATGACAAGAATTGGTTTTGACTAAAACAATTAAACAACTGTCAAAGGACAACCCAAAGTTCGACGAGGATTGGTCACTTGTGAGTAGTTGGAAGTATAGTATTGGAAAATATGGAAATGGTTCCATATTGGATGGACCGTATCGACATCATTACGAATAGATAAGATTCTATTAAGAATGAGTTGTCATATGGAACATATGGAAGTGTGTCCATATTGGGAATTGAATATTGAGAAATCTATGACTAGATTAGAAACTTCTATACAAAAGGATGTTCAAAGAATGTACTTTGAGTGAGAGACATCACGTCTATGGAATTGTCTTGTAACAATCTCCGATAGAGGACTTTGTAATATCATTGGCAATAGTCTTTGTGACTTTGGTGCAGTGACATTACGAAAGGATAGTTGCATAGAATGTTAGAATCTAGCATATTCTATAAGTAGCAAGAATTGGATATTCTTTGACTTATGAAAAACGGATTTGGAGTTGTGAAATGAGAAGGATTGGAAATGTGTTCAATGTGATCTATTTCACAAAGTAAGAACCATAGGTAAACATTGTGTGCATGCTGGGAGCATGAGACAAGTGTTGGAATTCAAGTAAGAAGTTGATCAACCGAAACCACAAATAATGAGTAATCAATATGGTGATAAATAAAAGGTGTTTTATTTATACTCAAAGGTTTGAGGCCATATGGGATTAGTATTATTCTTGTGTTTCACATTTGCATGTTTTGACTTCCAGAATAATTGAGTTTATTAAGAATAATCAAATTATTCAAACGGGCCAAAGTCGTTCATATGTTGGAAGTAGATATGAATGAAGACTGTCGTGAATTGGTGTGTGGAATGTCTAGAAAAGTATTAGACATAAGCAAATGTTTGCTGCAACGTTCATGAGTGCTTATGAATGTGATTTGAGCATTGGATTAGACCCACGCTCACTTGGATCACTCCATGGATTGTATCACGAGTGATTGGTGAGACGATAACATCTTATATTCTTGAAACCGAGATGTGTGAGTTGTATCTTGCAAATCGATTGCACATTGATGATATGTAAACGCACCAGTAACTTGGTGTTATAAAACATATTGTTGTGTGTAATTCGGTGCGTGAGTGCAAGCGAGCATTGTATCAAAGTTTATCTGTTCCTTTTATTCAAAGTAGGATAAAAGCGATATCTGTGGGCCCCTCGATGGTTTAGTGATGACAAACGTAAATGCTCGGCCGGGCTAGGGCTAATTTGATTTGTTCAATTAGTCAGTCGTCATAAATCAGAAATCGAGAAGTAGTACAAAGAGAATGATTAGAAATCATATCTCATATGATATCTAGAATGGAGGAATATATGATCCCTTATCTAAGGACACGCGTATTTGATATGATCAGAGTTGACAGCGGCTTTGGAAAGCTACGATTGCAGATCGGGATCCGAAGTCATACGCAGAATAGTTATTAGACTTATCCAAGTGGGAGACTGTTGGATTAGTGTCTAAGTCCATAACTATTTTGGAATGTACTTGACCCGATGGTGCATGGTCCTTTTGGGTTGCCTTCACCAAAGCAACTTGATTGGAGAAATAAATAGAGAGAGAGGTTATTATGATTTATTAATATGTTATAAGAATAATATATTAAAGGAGAAATCATATTTGTTTAATTAATATTGGTCAATAATTAATTAAGAATTAATTTTGTGATCAAGTGTAATTAATTAAACTAGAGGGGCTGAATTGTAATTATGTGATAGTTACAAAATAAGGTAAGGATCATCTTATATATATGGTGAACGAATTTGAGGTGTAAATCCATTAGAATTCGAGTATGATAAGGATTCAAGGATTATCTTATTGGTTGCTTAATGGATAATCAACTAGATAAGGATAATGACTGAAACCCTATCTCTACACCTATATAAACAACCCCAAGGCCATGAATTCGTGTATCCCTTCCCAAGAAGTCTTAGAAACGAATTCTAACCTCCCTCCTCTCTCTTTATACCTTCTCCACTTGCTTATGGTGTTTGTAAGCCATTAGAGGAGTGACACTTGTGACTCTCAGCTTTCCAAGGTCAATTCAAGGAGGAATTGGATTGTTATTGCTATATAACAATCAAGGTATGTTCTTAAACCTATTTACATGTGAATTCTAATTTCCATATGCTAGAATTAGGGTTCAAAGTCTTGGATTCAAAGTATGTACAATAGAGGAACCTAGATCCGAGCTTCAGGGTTTGTATGAGTCATAGGATGTCTTATGACCAAAACCCATCACTTTATGTGCTTGCATGCAAGGTTGGGGTCAAAACATGACTTTGGTCCATCTAACAAGCCCCAAAACTCAGTAACCCTTGCATGGTTGTTGCTTAACCATCAAGATCCAATTTTTATGACTCCTAGTGCCTCTAGGAACCCAAAAGGACAGATATTATGGTCTGAAGTAGTCAAGATGCAAGAACTCTCAACAATGGAGTCCAAAAGTAACTTTAAACACTCCCAACAACAAATCTAAGAAGATAATGGTCAAGGTTGGAACTTGATACCTCAAATAAGTCAGAAATGGTGCTACTCTTCTAGATCTACAAGCTCTTGTTGGATCCTTGCTCCTTCAAGTTCTCTTCTCTTCTAATGCCCCAAAACTACACCAAATGCTCTAAAATGGCTATGACCACACAAAAGTAGGCTACGGTTTTCGAGATGACTGCTTAAGGGTGTTAGGGAGGCTGGTCCAAGGTCATAACATCCTTTATATAGGGATAACTCCCAAAATTAGGGTTTAAGACACTGTGCGTGTACGTTGTGCGTACCCTTTGGTACGCTGGGCGTACACGGTTAAGCCCGCGTCTTGGATCCTTGATTACACTGGGCGTACATGGGGGTTACATCCCACGTTCGTCCGTCATCAACCCTATCGTGAAGGCCTAAAGGCCCAACTCCGAACTTATAAAATCATTTCCCTTAAATAAATACAATTTCAATACCTCATAAATCCCGTGTGCTACATAGAAATTTTCATCTAATTGTTTTTGGTAAATTCCATAACTTTTCCTTAAGTTATGGAAAATGAAAGGTCTCATTTTTAAATGTGATCTTAAATGGTTTTAAGTCTTCCATAACTTGTCCTCAAGTTATGGAACTTGAAGAGTCTTTTACATAAATGTTTTATGAACTCCAGAACTTGTCCTCAAGTTATGGAATGTCAAGAGTCCTTTCATAAAACCTATATTAAACTCATAAGTTATGTAAATCGAAAGTTTTTGGATAGTTCAAAACTTGCCCTCAAGTTTTGGAATTTGTAAATGCAAAGTCTCACATTGAAACATTTAGTTCTAAACCATAGAATTTTAAAATTTTAAAATTCAACCCTTATACTATTATAATATTATAGGCTTAATATATATATATATATATATATATATATATATATATATATATATATATATATATATATATGTATGTATGTATAAGAGTCAGTCTTACCGTTATGAGAGAACCCCTTTCGATATAAACTTTCGTCACATTATGCCAAAACATGCTACATCTATATTTATAAACAATATTTTACATTGATAGTTCAATTACAAAAGACTGGATATAAACCGACTATTAAGATTTTTACAAAATTGTATATATATATATATATATATATATATATATATATATATATATATATATATATATATTACATAACTTCCTAGGAAAAATAAACACTAAATACAAAAACTATAATATTATCTATTCTATATCTTCTACCAGTACATGACTATACTGGATGCTTATCACCCGCAATAGTTTAAACATTGAGAGAGATAAGTGGGTAACGCTTAGTGAGTTCAATAACATTTACAATATAACGCTATGCCATATACATATCAGTATGACTATGACAGAAGCAAAGAGGGACAAAGAACAACAAATGAATATGTGTATCATATGACATGCTTTCCATATCAACCAAAAATCTAATTTAATGATTTACAATCAATGAGACATAATAATTTCCATACTTGATATACATCAATAAAGCTTCAGCCCAAATGGCACAGAAAAGAAAATTTCTGATTATCATTTTACTAACATATACAGGCTTTCGACCCTACATAGCCCTATTCCAATACCAGAAGTTATACGAGTCATGCTCTACATGACCAAAGGCATCAAGCCAATACCAGAAGTTATACGAGTCATGCACTACATGGCTACAGACATAAATCCGATATAACAAATGAAAGTACATTGAATATATAACACATAACATACAATTGTCCCTATATTGAACTCACCGTGAAATAGTCGATTGATAAAATGATAATTTGGGCAGCACTTCGACTCTAAATATGACTTTCTGTGACGAAACCAGGGATTTTAGTTGAAAACCTGCCTTACTCAGCCAGAGTTTCGACTAGAAAATATGATTGTCTCGGGAACTTCGAGGCTTCGGGACTTGCTTCGGGTGTCAGGGATGATACTAGGACTTTAGGGGGGGTGTTAAAGTAGCTTAGAATGAAAAGAGTGTAAAAAGTGTAAAATTTCCAAACAAATCTGGGAGAATCCGCATGCTATTTATAGGAGACCGGAGCCACGCAGTACTTTGGGCGTACTTCGGTATGTGGGGCATACGAGGCATGGCATTTTCTCGGATCTTGTGCCTTGGACGTGTCATGCAAGCGTAATATGTGTCTGCATGCGAAGGATAGGGGGACGTGGCCGACTCCAGATTGATTGCGTGCAAGGTACGCGGGGCGTACGGCTTTGAACCATTTTTGAAGTTTGTGCCCAACACTTCAAAAAATCCATATCTTTCGCATACAAGCTCCATTTTTGACGTTCTTTATATCCACACGAATGTGAGATTATGCTCTACAGCTTTCGTTTAGACTCTGTCGGCTAATTTTGACTTTATTTTTAAAGTTATATTTTTAACAAGCCGGAACAGGATAAGTCTGTTAAAAATTCATAACTTCTTCATCCAACGTCCATTTTTGTCTGTCTTTTTACTGTTGTACTAATATTGACGAGACCTTTGATTCTCGTTTAGTTTGTGTCGGCTAAAAATCACTTGATCTTTATTTCGAGTTTTTAGCTGTCTACTACTAGGGATGAGCATATGGACCGGGGAACCGGCCGGAATCGGAACCGGCGCCGGAACCGGGACATTATTTTTGTGGATTTTTGGAACCGGGAACCGGTAGGAACCGGAACCGATATAACCAGAACCGGTAGAACCGGCAAAAATCGGAACCGTATGATGCTATTTTTCGAGGACCGGTTCCAACATTTGAAGACACGACAAGAACCGGGAACCGGTAGAACCGCCGGGCCGCTTCGGTTCTTGATTTTGGCCGAAGCCGGTTTGTAACAACGCAAATTTTCAAACAAATTTTTCATTTTTAAAATATAATTATTTCCATTCAAAACAAGGCATAAATAGTTTAAGTATTCTGTCAAATACAAATATTCAAAATCCCAAGATCATAAAAGCATTCTTCAGTGTGTATCGATCACGCCGGCGCCTTCCCACGGTCCTCGCTAGTACCTGAAACACATACATAACAACTGTAAGCATAAATGCTTAGTGAGTTCCCCAATATACAACTTACACACATACGCCCTTCCAGGCCCTGACCTTCCGGTCATCAACACCACGCCTTCCGGCCCATAACATATTCGCCTTCCGGCCCATAACATATTGCCTTCCGGCCCACATAACATACATAGCACATATAACAAATATCTTACCACATATAGCATACATATCGCATATTATATCTGACCTTCCGGTCACACAGTCAAACCCTTCCGGGTACGGTATAGTGAGAAGACTCACCTCGTGAATGCTGAAAGCTAGCAAATCCTGAAATCACTCGTGCACAATCCGACGAGCTACAACCTCCCTATAACATCACATATCTCATTAACACGTATATCTTCTAAGTGTGACTATCCCTAAGAAGTCAGACTTAGGTCAACTCTGGTCAACGGTCGACGGTCAACTCGACCGGACTCGGCGAGTACCATGGCGACTCGGCGAGTCTAGACATCCTCCCCAACTTCCCCCGATGTTCCCTTTCTACTCGTCGAGTATCCCTCTTGGCTCGACGAGATCCTCGTGGAAGAATCGCGGGGCCACCCCGACTCCACTCGCCGAGTCTGAAGAACAGCTCGATGAGTTCCAGACAATCTCCAAGCTACTCGCCGAGTCTGTTCATCGGACTCGGCGAGTCCATGCCATGCAGTCGATCGAACTGCTTCCTGATATAAGTTTTGTCCCAAAATACACAAGCATGGGACCTTCTGGACCTCTAAAGGTCCTAAGACAGTGTTATAGTCGTTTGGGTAACAATATACTAATCCATCTAATCACCAATTGGGTTCCATAAACCCTAAATTCATGCACACATCAACAATACAGAAAGAATCCGAAATATTACCTGAATATCGCACTCTCTGCGTCCCCAAACCGCAGAACTCGAATCCCTTGCTGTTCCTTTAGCCAAAACTCTTCTCCTCCTTGCACAACAACTCTTCTATAATCAACAATAGCCTATAATCCTTGCTCCAGATGCACACAATCGATTTAGGGTTCTTCTCAGAAGGCTAAAATGAACAATGACGGCCAATGAGTCCTTTTTATACGTCCCAAACCTGAACGGTTAGGGTTTCCGCTAAACAGCGTCGACTCGCCGAGTCCATATCTGGACTCGTCGAGTCCAGTCGCGATCCCGCGACCAAGTCTGCGATCCTACTCGGCGAGTCTAGGCTCCAACTCGCCGAGTCCCCTCTTAAATCACCCAAAAATATAATTTAATAATACCTGAGATTCCGGGCTGTTACAACTCTCCCCCACTAGGATTAGACTTCGCCCTCGAAGTCTCACTCTGAAAATAGTTCCGGATGCTGCTCCCGCATCTCACGTTCCGGTTCCCAAGTCCTTTCCGATCCCTTACGGTGTTGCCACTGAACCAACACCAAAGGTACCTCCTTGTTCCTCAGAACCTTGATCTTCCGATCCCTGATGGCCACTGGTCTCTCGGCATAATTCAGGCTCGCATCCACCTGAATGTCCTCTAATGGAACCACTGCCGACTCATCGGCTATGCATTTCCTCAATTGCGACACATGAAACGTGTCGTGGATCTGTCCCAACTCCGCTGGCAACTCCAACCGATAGGCTACCCGACCTATCCTTGCAACCACACGAAATGGCCCAATATACCGGGGCCCCAACTTGCCCCTCTTCCTGAATCGAATTACTCCTTTCCAAGGAGAGACCTTTAGGAGAACGAAGTCGCCGACTTGAAACTCAAGCTCGGATCGGCGCCTGTCTGCATAACTCTTCTGTCGGCTCTGGGCGGTCAATAACCTCTGTCTAACTTGCTGAATCTGCTCTGTCGTCTGTAGCACGATCTCTGTGCTACCCATCACTCTCTGTCCCACCTCTCCCCAGCAAATGGGGGTCCGACACCTCCTACCATACAACAGCTCAAAAGGTGGCATACCAATGCTCGAATGATGGTTGTTGTTGTAGGAAAACTCTGCTAAGGGTAAATACGCATCCCAGCTACCCCCGAAGTCTAATACACATGCTCGAAGCATGTCCTCCAGCGTCTGAATCGTCCGTTCGCTCTGACCGTCTGTCTGGGGATGGTATGCGGTACTAAAATGCAATTTAGTACCCAGCTCCTCATGAAATTTCTTCCAGAACCTGGAAGTGAAACGCACATCACGGTCTGAAACAATCGAAATCTGTACCCCATGCCGAGATACCACCTCTCTCACATATATCTCCGCCAACTTCTCCGCTGAAGAACTCTCACTGATGGCAAGGAAGTGTGCACTCTTCGTCAACCTATCCACAATCACCCAAATTGCATCAACTCCCCTGGCAGTCCTCGGCAATTTGGTGATGAAATCCATAGTGATCTGTTCCCACTTCCACTCGGGGATCTCCAATGGCTGTAATTTGCCATGCGGTCTCTGGTGCTCAGCCTTGACCCTACGACAGGTCAAGCACCTCTCGACGAACCATGCGACGTCCCTCTTCATACAGGGCCACCAATACTCTTTCCTCAAGTCCAAATACATCTTCGTAGCACCGGGATGGATCGAGAATTTCGATCTATGAGCCTCTTCCATCAAAGTAATACGTGTACCGCCCACGAACGGTACCCAAATCCGGCCCTGAAACGTCATAAGCCCTCGACCATCCTGAACGAACTCTGGAATTAACCCCACAACCCGCTCTTTCTTCTGCATTTCTGGTCGCACCGCTTCGGCCTGTGCCCCACGAATAGCATCCAATACAGGAGTCATCACAGTCAGTCTCAAGCATACATCTCGCAATGGAGTGCTCTCCGCCTTGCGGATCAACGCGTCGGCTACCACATTAGCCTTACCTGGGTGGTACAGAATCTCACAATCATAATCCTTGACCACATCCAGCCACCTCCTCTGACGCATATTTAGGTTGGGCTGATCCATCAAATACTTCAAGCTCTTATGGTCCGTATAGATCGTACATCGAACCCCATACAGGTAGTGATGCCAAATCTTGAGGGCGAACACTACTGCTCCCAACTCTAAATCATGCGTGGGGTATCTCGCCTCATGAGGCTTCAGCTGCCTCGACGCATACGCTATCACATGACCCCTCTGCATCAACACTGCACCCAGTCCCGAAATCGATGCGTCACAATATACTACAAAATCTTCCATCCCTTCCGGGAGAGCTAATACCGGGGCTTCGCACAACCTTTGGCGAAGTGTCTCAAAGGAGGTCTGCTGCTCGGGCCCCCATGAGAATGCAACACCCTTCCGGGTCAATCTGGTGAGTGGCACTGCGATCTTGGAGAAATCCTTGATGAATCTCCGATAATACCCTGCCAACCCAAGGAAGCTCCTGATCTCAGAAGGTGACTTGGGCACCTCCCAACTCATCACCGCCTCAATCTTGGTCGGATCGACCAATATCCCTTTCTGATTGACAACATGTCCTAGAAATTGAACCTCCCGCAGCCAGAAGTCACATTTGGAGAACTTTGCATACAGCTTCTCTGACCTCAACACCTCGAGGACCTCCCTCAAATGCTCCTCATGCTGCTCTCTAGATCTAGAATACACCAGAATGTCGTCGATAAATACAATCACTGACCGATCCAACATCGGTCTGCATACCCTATTCATGAGATCCATGAACACAGCCGGGGCATTGGTGAGCCCGAAAGGCATCACTACGAACTCATAATGCCCATATCGCGTCCTAAACGCTGTCTTCTGGACATCCCCATCCCGTACTCTCACCTGATGGTACCCCGACCTCAGATCGATCTTGGAAAACCAAGACGCTCCCTGCAACTGATCGAATAAATCATCGATCCTCGGTAACGGGTAACGGTTCTTGACCGTCAATTTGTTCAACTCCCGGTAATCAATACACATCCGGTGTGAACCATCCTTCTTCTTGACGAACAGAATAGGTGCTCCCCACGGCGAGCTGCTCGGCCGAATGAATCCCTTCCCCAGCAACTCCTGGAGCTGCGAGGACAACTCTTGCATCTCTGGAGGTGCAAGACGATAAGGCACCTTAGCAATAGGCGCTGCCCCCGGAACTAGGTCGATACCAAACTCTACTTGCCTCACAGGAGGTACTCCCGGCAACTCCTCGGGGAAAACATCTGAAAACTCGCGCACCACGGGAACCTCCTCAACTGATTTCGGTCTCTCGGAAACCTCCCGCGTATCCATCACATACGCCACAAAACCCTTACAGCCCTGCTGTAGACACTGCCTCGCCCTAGCGGCCGAACAAAAAGCTGACCCCGAACGGGTACCTTCGCCGTACACCGAAAGAACTCCCCCACTATGGTTTCGTATAGTCACCAACTGACGCTCACAGTCAATGACAGCGCCGAATCGGCTCAACCAGTCCATGCCCACGATGACACAGACGTCACCCATCACAATAGGAATCAGGTCAATCGGAAACCCAACCCCGAAAATCTCTAGCACACATCCCCGAAGAACCTCCGTGGCATAAATCGATTTCTCGTCAGCTATAGAAACTCTCAAAGGTTGACTCAAGGACTCACGATTAACGCTGATATGCTGACTAAAGGCTAAAGATACAAAGGACCTACTCGCACCCGAGTCAAATAACACTAAGGCAGGCACAGAGTTCACAAGGAAAGTACCTACGCATATAATAACATAAGCATAACATCTCGACATTAAAAATAAATACATGAGTTACAACATACCTGCCATGACATCGGGCGCAGCGCGGACCTCCTCCGCAGTCAGCTGAAAGGCTCTCCCACGAGCCCTCGGGGCCTCGACCTTCACTGGTCGAGTCTCAGTAGTCCTGGCAGTAGGTGCAGATCCCTGACGAAGCTGAGGGCACTCGGCCTTCCGATGGCCGGTCTGGTTGCAATGAAAGCAAACCGTAAATCCCTTGGGACACTCCCTAGCAATGTGCCCCTCCTTGCCACACTTGTAGCAAGCACCGGCTCGACACGCCCCATCGTGACCCTTGCCGCACTTTCCGCAAGTGCGGCTCTTCGAACCTCCCGTCCTCGAATCGGCGGACTTGATCCGCTTGGCTGCCGGCTGAGACTGAGCCGGCCGCCGGTCTGCCTGCTGAGACTCAGCCTCCTCCCTGGCCTGAGTCTCTAACTCGATCTCACGCTTCCTGGCATTCGCCTGAAGCTCAGTAAAAGTATGGTAAGTGGAGTTTGACACAAACTCCCGGATCTCCCTCCTCAGAACACCCAAGTACCGGCTCATTCGAGCCTGCTCTGTGGCCACCAGCTCGGGGCAAAACATCGCCCTCTCATGAAACTTCCGCGTGATCGCCGCCACCGAGTCAGTACCCTGCTTGAGGGTTAAGAACTCCTGAACCAATCGTTCCCGCTCCACCGGGGGAACGTACTCATCCCTGAACATGGTAGTGAACCCCTCCCATGTCACTGCCGTAGTTTCTGCCAAAGTGAAGTTCGCCGTCACGAACTTCCACCAGTCCTTCGCTCCCAGACGGAGCTGGTTCAAAGCGAACCGTACCCTCAGGTGCTCCGGGCATGAACAAGTGTAGAAGCACCCCTCTATATCTGCGATCCACCTCATCGCAGCAATCGGATCCTGCGTCCCATCGAACTCTGGTGGCTTCGTGTTGCTGAACTCTCGGAACAGCAACGAGTCACCCCCCTGTGGCCTAGCAGCGGCCACAGCTGCGGTAGCTGCAGCGGTTGCAGCCTCAGTCAATGCGGCGTACCGCTCATCGAACGTCTCCATCAGGGTGGTCTTAATAGACCCAAACATCTCCGGGATTTCAGCCCGGATCGCCGCCGCTACTTCCTCGTGAATCATCTGACGAATCTCCTCGTCACTCACACCGCTCGAACTCGCTCCGTGGCGTGGTCTAACCATGATGTCTCTGAAATACAACATAAACTATCAGAGACTCCAGCGAGTGTAATCGCACTCGATAACGCAACCCTACTCAGTCTCCGATATCCAGGGATTCTTGCTTGGGCCTCCCACTGACCCGGTGTCCTCGGTAGTACGGGCCCAATACTACCGACCACACCGCATCAGCGTTCATCCCAAGTCTTCCTCCCCAAACTCCGGATAGTGAGTACTCTACTTCTGATATGCACTATCTACCCGCATACTAGCAAAACATCTCATATAGGCAAACTTCCCTAGACTAAGGCATCACAAATCAGGCCACTCTAGTCCTATCATGAATACCTAGTCTTCTAGCATGCATAACAATTCATATCATATAATATTGTAAGGTATTTTGGGGATCTTTACCGTTCGGGCGCTGACTGATCGTACACACTGCTTCTTTCTTGCTTACCACAAAACCATTTACAAAAGTTTATGCCTTTATTTAAAAAAGTTTCCTCAAATCCTCGGTTTAAGTTCAGTTACCCCCGAAGGTGCACCCGAATCCCTCAAACCAAGGCTCTGATACCAATTGTAACAACGCAAATTTTCAAACAAATTTTTCATTTTTAAAATATAATTATTTCCATTCAAAACAAGGCATAAATAGTTTAAGTATTCTGTCAAATACAAATATTCAAAATCCCAAGATCATAAAAGCATTCTTCAGTGTGTATCGATCACGCCGGCGCCTTCCCACGGTCCTCGCTAGTACCTGAAACACATACATAACAACTGTAAGCATAAATGCTTAGTGAGTTCCCCAATATACAACTTACACACATACGCCCTTCCAGGCCCTGACCTTCCGGTCATCAACACCACGCCTTCCGGCCCATAACATATTCGCCTTCCGGCCCATAACATATTGCCTTCCGGCCCACATAACATACATAGCACATATAACAAATATCTTACCACATATAGCATACATATCGCATATTATATCTGACCTTCCGGTCACACAGTCAAACCCTTCCGGGTACGGTATAGTGAGAAGACTCACCTCGTGAATGCTGAAAGCTAGCAAATCCTGAAATCACTCGTGCACAATCCGACGAGCTACAACCTCCCTATAACATCACATATCTCATTAACACGTATATCTTCTAAGTGTGACTATCCCTAAGAAGTCAGACTTAGGTCAACTCTGGTCAACGGTCGACGGTCAACTCGACCGGACTCGACGAGTCTAGACATCCTCCCCAACTTCCCCCGATGTTCCCTTTCTACTCGTCGAGTATCCCTCTTGGCTCGACGAGATCCTCGTGGAAGAATCGCGGGGCCACCCCGACTCCACTCGCCGAGTCTGAAGAACAGCTCGACGAGTTCCAGACAATCTCCAAGCTACTCGCCGAGTCTGTTCATCGGACTCGGCGAGTCCATGCCATGCAGTCGATCGAACTGCTTCCTGATATAAGTTTTGTCCCAAAATACACAAGCATGGGACCTTCTGGACCTCTAAAGGTCCTAAGACAGGGTTATAGTCGTTTGGGTAACAATATACTAATCCATCTAATCACCAATTGGGTTCCATAAACCCTAAATTCATGCACACATCAACAATACAGAAAGAATCCGAAATATTACCTGAATATCGCACTCTCTGCGTCCCCAAACCGCAGAACTCGAATCCCTTGCTGTTCCTTTAGCCAAAACTCTTCTCCTCCTTGCACAACAACTCTTCTATAATCAACAATAGCCTATAATCCTTGCTCCAGATGCACACAATCGATTTAGGGTTCTTCTCAGAAGGCTAAAATGAACAATGACGGCCAATGAGTCCTTTTTATACGTCCCAAACCTGAACGGTTAGGGTTTCCGCTAAACAGCGTCGACTCGCCGAGTCCATATCTGGACTCGTCGAGTCCAGTCGCGATCCCGCGACCAAGTCTGCGATCCTACTCGGCGAGTCTAGGCTCCAACTCGCCGAGTCCCCTCTTAAATCACCCAAAAATATAATTTAATAATACCTGAGATTCCGGGCTGTTACACGGTTCCCGGGTCGGGTCCGGTTCCGGCCGATTCGGTCCTTTTGCTCATCCCTATACTGCTATACCGAATCTTAGAAAAATCATAACTTACTCATACGAAGTCAGATTTGGACGTTCTTTTTAAGAAAATTCTTGGTTTAATAAATACTACGACTTTCATTTAGATCATAAAGGCTAGAAAGTAGTTTATCGAAAGTTCACTTTTTACGTCATATGGTGTCGTGCCGGTTCTGTTGCGAAACTTTAAGGAGTCATAACTTCTTCGTTATAACTCGGGTTTCGATGAAGTTTTCGCCTAAATGTTTCTAACGAGATTCTTTACAACTTCCAATAATATAATTTTACTTATTTTCAACCTTATATTTTCGTTAATTTCAATATTTGACTTTTGTTTTGAATCTCATAAGACTTCCAATACTTTCTGAATGATTCTAAACATAGTTTTACTTCAATTCTAGTAAAAGATATATGTTATAACTCAACGCTCAAAATCACATAATATTATTCACTTTTAAATTACAAAACACGATAATTGAACGTGAATGTTACACGTTAGTAGGCTTCATTCACGAAGCTGGTCTATAAGCAGGGGCGGAGCTTCAACTATTGATTTGGGGGGCCACAACCAAAATTTTATATTTTTGGGCCTAATATATATAAATTTAAAGTAGATGGGCTAATTATAAAAAAAATCAGGGGGGGCCACAACCCCCTGGCCCTAATAAAGATCCACCTCTGTCTATAAGGGGGGGTATAAGGTTACTGCCTATAAAATGGCAGTTTAATGGGTGTCCACTCTCACCCACCGCTTCCTTGACTGATGGAGGGTCGTTAGCCGAACAGGTTTGATAGGACATTTAAATTCTCATTAAAAGTATAATGAAATACTAAGTAACTAAACACTTATAAATTCCCAATCTTAGTTACTTAGGAAAATGTGAATTTGGTGCTAACCCATGAAATTGAACTTTTCACATTGTTTAGTCCTTAGTCGAGCGTGTATGGCTAACCGGCACACTAATCTGGGACTGACAGTGTGTGGCAAAGGGTAGCTTGATGTTAATCATAGATCAATGGAGCGTGTATGGTTAATTGGCACATTAATTAAGTGGTTGTAACATTGAGTGTACCAAGCTAATTTTCATGGTTATTCATACCTTATTAGTCATCCTCGACATCCCAGTCACAAAATTGAAGGACACAATCAAGATTTAAACATGCCATTAAAACGTTCAATGAATATCAAAGGATCTAGGAATTTCAATCCATTTAAAACCTAATGATCAATTTCATTTTTCATGGTGGAAATTGGTAAATCGTCATTTACCTACCTTCAAATATTTTGCATTCGGATTACGACATCCCTCTTCTGAATTGTAAAATATTGTGTTGGGTCCTAGACTTAATATTTCATTTGGGTGTTATATTAAGGACTTAAGTCAACTAACATGAATTTCTCCCAATGTAGATGTCTAGTTCAGACAACTATGGTCTTCCCAAATATTTTGGAACAAGCTTTCCTCTTGAAGATGATATCCCACGTGGCGATCAAGGTGAAAGATTAATCCCTTTGTCGTGCATTAGTGGAAATGGAAATCATACTTCACCTCCTCCACCTCCTCCGATTATTCTCCCTAACCCACATGTTCGAAGACTTGAAAAGTTCAAGATCAATAAAGCCATATTGGATAGAAAACATAAGAATGGAAAGTTTGTGTGTGCACATGTCTTGGATATGAAGTCACACATTGACAGACTAATAATGTTGGGTGTCGTGTTCCCAAGGAAGTTGGCTATTGACTTGGTTCTTTAGTCACTTCCCGAGTCATATAGTGAGTTTGTTAAAGACTACTATGTGAAAGATCACGACATGACCCTTATTAATCTTACTTATTTGCTGATTGCTACTAAATCAACCATGATTTGGCACAATAGTCAATCAAATTTGACTGGAAGATCCACCTCTCAAGCTGACATGGGCAATGACATGGATATCCTAGAAATGTTTCCTTCTCCTAAAGGAAAGGAATTGGCCATGATCAAAAGTTTTGATTATAAGGGAAAGGCCAAATCTGAGATTGTTCCATATGCCATTCCCAATGAGCCTGTTTGTTTCTATTGCCAAGGAAAGGGGCATTAGAATCGAAGTTGCCCTGCCTACCTGAGAACTTTAGTCAAATTGTATGGTTCTGCTTTTGGTAAGTCCACTATCTAACTCTATTAAGTTCCTAATTACTGATTCTTAATACATGATGTGGCAAGGTTTAATTTTGATGTGTTGGAGGATCATGTAAATGGAAGGAAGCTTAAAGAAAGAATATGTTGAATCTCGTCGCAAAGATGGATTTCAATCGCATGGTTCGATTATCGGATTTTTGAGTTGCTGCTTAAGAGTTATGATAGATTGCTTAGAAATTTGTAATAACATAGTTTTCATTTGTAATTTCATTGTAAGGAAAAGTTTTTCCACATTTTATAAATAAATAAAATTTTGTTTATTTTTATATTATATCTCCTTGCAATGGCATTTATGAAAATTGATGTTTCTATGTTTATATGTTAGCAATATGAATTTGATTCCTTCATTTGTGGCAGTGTCGAGAATCTACCAAATAATGAAAGATTCTCATATGACTAAGGGATCGGGTATAATGGGTGTGCGCTGGTCAGGTCCACCACAAAGAACGATAAGACTATTCATCATGATTTACTAAAGTTTAGTAAATATGGTTATTCTTACAAGTTTAAGTATAATTATGAGTCATTGGAAAAAGTTCAATGTATGGCATAACAAATGAGAAAAATCAAATTAGACAGAAAGATAATAGTTTCTTCAATCTAAAAAGATGGGAGAGTACTTGAGTATCGTGTTTTATAATCATCTTAATGTTTATGAATACCATATCACAATTGATCCTCTAAGGATATCTTGGTGCATTTGTATGGCTAAGAAGAGGAGTCGTGAATTATTGAAATGGTTAAATCTAGAAGATGAGTCATACTTCGTTCCAAATCGAGTCTTAGAGTAACTTGTACATTTGAAGTTGATAAGTTGTGATGTTTTCGATAAAACAAAGACCAACTAAGACCAATTGTGTGAAGTATTTTTCTTGATAAGAAAACACACTAACTCTTGAGTATTTGTTTATCTTATATGTCAAGAGGTCAGTGGGAGTCTTAAAGATCTTGAAAGTTTCAAGAACTAATCAAGAATAAACCTATTGTTAAACACTAGCACACGACTTGAGGTTTGTAACCTATCGTGTTGAGATATTCTTATTTCTGTGTCCATTCTAGTTAAAGTTGACTATGTATGTGAGTTCTATGAGTTCTCAATTGTTTGCATAACAACTTGGAAGCAATGGTAGACCCTTGTGTTGCCAGGTGGCAAGAAATTAAGACTGAACAAGTTCAGTCCATATGGGTTTGGATTCATCACTAACCATGTCTTGTGATTATGGTTATGACAAATTCAAATGGATATTAACACATATACCATAAAATCTAAGTGTCATAAGGCTTCTCTCCAATTCATGAAAATGATTGTGAGGAAACGATTTCACTAAGTAGATTTTAAGGAGATTGCAATTGTGTTATTTGCATTCTCAAATTTGATTATGATTACGACATCCCTCTTCAAATTATAAGAAATGGCAAAGGTCTAAACATTTGAGACTTATTGCTGTAAGTTCTATAATTGTTTAGACACATATGTGAGCTATCTAAGGAAAGGTGTATGAGTTTGAAAAGCCTAGATAAAGTCTTATCGAAGCATCTCGTATCAGAAATCTAAACTTTGGAAAGGAAGTCAATAAGTATTGATTTCTAGAAGTACAACTGATTTTTGAATACATGTCAAACCTAGTGGAAGCATAAATGTTATGCAAGTAAGATAATAATTATGATGCTAGTGGGAGCATAATTATTATGGAAACTGTTGTAAGTTAGCAATGTTAATTATAGAAAAACAAAAGGTTTCAAATCGCAAAGTTACAGGGTTTGAAAAGTTGTTTTGCTATAATTAAGGGAGAGGAATTTATACTTCATTTCAATTCTAAAAGCTTAGTTTGAGTTTTTTTAATCAAATTTAGTCATATATATATATATATATATATATATATATATATATATATATATATATATATATATATATATATATATATATATATATATATATATATATGAATGTTATGTTGGAATGCTTCAATATAAGGAAATTATATATATGGAAATGTTAATTGCGTTCTCAAATTTTGATTATGATTACTGCATCCCTCTTTATAATTCGAATTGTGAGAACATGGAAAATAGAAATATTATAGCAAAATACTGATCAAGTATCGTGTCTTTATGTTAGACATTATGAATCGAATCCCATATGCTTCGGGTATAGGATCAATTGCATATGCTATAATATTCTTGTGTTCTAAATATTCCAAATGCCTATGGTATTAAAAGGGAAAAGGTACTAGAACCGGATATGACTAAAGTGGTTAACAACTGTTAAGGGCAATCTAGGGTTCGCCAAGGATTGCTCGCTTATGGACAGTTGGGAGTATAGTAATGGATGGACCACATTGACATTATTATGAATAGACAGGATTTTATTAATATTGAGTTGTCATATGGCAAGATACATAATGTTTCCATATTGGGAGTTGGAGATTTAGAATACATGAGAAAGTTAGAAACTTTAATGCAAGAAGGATGTTTAAAGGAATGTACTTTGAATTTGAGACTTCACTTCCTTGGAATCATTTTGTTATCAATCTCCAGTGGAAAGTTTTTGTAATATCGTTGGTTAGTTATTTATGACTTTTGGTACCATGACATTACAAAGGCTGCATTACATGATAGTTTAGTAGTGACAAGAATTCGGAATTCTTACACTTGCAATAAAGATTTGGAATTGTGAAATGAGCATCATTGAAATGTTTTTCAGTTGATCTATTTCATAAAGTCCTTGGAGCATAGCATAGCTATTGTTTTAATTCAAACATTAAGTTGATTATACGGAACATTATACAATGAATAATGACTAATCAATTTGGAATTCAAAAGTTTTGGGGCCATATAGGATTAGTATTATTGTTGTGTTTCACTTTGCATGTTTTGACTTCCCGAAAACTAGGTTATTCAAACCATCCACAATCGATCATACTTTAGAAGTAGGTATTGAGGCAAGACTGTCATGAATGGGTCTGTAGTTTTTCTAGGTGTTTTAGACATAGCTGCAGTGTTCATGAGTACTCAGTAATAAGATTCGAGTATTGGATTCAACCCACGCTCATCTTAATCGCTTCATGGATTTTATCACGAGTGATTGTGAGACGATAATATCTTATATTCTTGAAACGGAGACATGTGAGTTGTAGTTGCGAGTTGGTTGCACATTGACGTACGTAAACGCACCAGTAACTTGGTGTTATAAAACATATTGTTGTGTGTAATTTAATGAGTAAGTACAAGCAAGCATTTGGGTCAAATTTTATCCATTCCTTTTACCCCCATGTGGTTAAAAGCGTTATATGTGGGCCCCTTGATGATTTAGTGATGACACCCCTAAGTGCTTGCCCAAGCCTGGACTGATTTGATTTAGTCAATTAGTCGGTCGCCATAAAACGAAAATCAGGAAACAACAGATGGACAGAGAGAATGATTATAATCCATGTCTTAGTCCATATGATATCTAGAACGGAGGAACCAAGAGATCATAGCAGATCAATACACATCAACAGAAAATATCACTTCATAAGACATCAAGTAAAAGAGGGACTCCTCGTGGTTAAGAGGGTAGCGTCAAAAGAAAATCCAACAGATCCCCTTACGAAGGGACTGAGTAGGGTTAAGCACTTGCAGTACGCTAGTAGTATTGGGCTGAAGGATGATATTAGTTTTAGTGATTAGATAGACATTTATAAACTTGTAATAGTTAAAATTTAATTGACATTTGATGATTGAATAAAAGGTGTTTTTATTTATAAGTAAAGTTACTGTCTTGTGTCAATTATTTACTATCGTTTCATTTTTTCATGTTTTGACTTCCAGAATAATAAGATTATTCAAACTATCCACAGTCGATCATACTTTGGAAATAGGATATGAAAGAAGACTGTCATGAATGGGTTTTTGTATGATCGTCTAAGGTGTTAGACATAGCAAAAGATTGCTACAAACATTCATGAGTGCTCTTGAAATAAGATTTGAGTATTGGACTAAACCCACACTCACATGTCGCTTCATGGAATTTATCACAGGTGATTTTGAGACAATAATATCGTATAATCTTCAAACCAAGATATATGAGTTGGCGATTATTTGTTGGTTGTACATTAATAGCGTGAAAACGTGTCAGTAACTCGATGTTATAAAACGTGCTATTATGTATGATTCAGTGAATAGTTAGCACAAGCATATAAGTCGAAGTTTATCTGTTCCTTTTATCCTAAGAGGACTAATAGTGATATATTAGACCTCTCGATGAATTTTTTTTTACTTATGTGTTGGTCCCGGTCAAAACTCCATTGATGTGTTCAATTAAGTTCTATGTCAAACAAATCAGAAATCGAGAAACAAAATATTGGATAATGAGTATGACTTTAATTCCATGTCTTTGTCTGCACGATATCTTGTAGAATAGAGGATTATATGATCACTTATCTAATGGACGCGTCAGAGTTCGACAACGGTTTTTTGAGAGCTACGATTGCTAATCGGATTTTAAGTTACATTGACAATTATAGTTATTAGACTTATCCTAGTGGGAGACTGTTGGAAAAGTTGTCTAAGCCTATAACTATAATTGGTATGTACTTGACCCGATAGTAGCATGGTCCATTTGGGTTGCATTCATGAAAGCAATATGTTAGGAAGGATATTTGAGTAAGAGGTTAAATATGATTTATTAATATATTATAAGTATAATATATTAACTGAGGAATCATATTTATTTAGTTAGTATTGATCAAGAATTAATTTAGTGATCAAAAGAGACTAATTAAATTGATACATAAGGATTGGGCTAATGATCCATGATTGATTTGTGATGGGCTTGTGAATTAGTTCATGAAGTGGTTATCCAAATCAAATGTGTGGATCATAAGCTTATGGGTATGGATTAGGTTTACATATGACCCTTGATATTCTACACACACACACACACACACACACATATATATATATATATATATATATATATATATGTGTGTGTGTGTGTATCTCTAAGTCAAAAATCGGCTAACACTTGTATTTTGAAGAGTAAGAACCAATTTTAGTGTCTCCATAACCTCCCCATATTCATCCTAATTGTTATTGGTGTTTTGTGATTCCATTTGAGGCATCACACTTGGGGTGCTAAGCTTTCTTGAGGCCAAGTCATTCAAGCTACTACACAAGGTAATATTCTAACTAGTTTTTATGATTCAAATATCCTCTTCCATGCTAGTTTAGGCTTCATGCTTTGGAAAATGTTTATTGCATGTATAATTAGAGAAAACTTAGATCCAAAGCATTAGGGTTGTATGTGCACCATAGGAATGTTAGAGTACATAAAACCCAACAATATGTATGCTAGTTGTCTTTGTGATGCTTGCATGGAAGACCAGGAGGTGGCTCTTGGCACTTGTCTGTAAGACCCAGGGGTGGCCCCCAGCTTGGCAAGAAAAACCACAAGGCGGCCCGTGGCATAATGGCAAGACTATGTGCGGCACATAGCACCTTTATTGATTATGATATATGTATGGCTCACGGTTATGTATGACATGTATGGTTCAGTTGATGTGTATGGTATGTGATATTTAGGGAACTCACTAAGCTTCGTGCTTACGGTTTTTTAGTTTTGGTTTTAGGTACCTCCAGTTTTCAAATAAGGGAGCTCGGGATGATTACAGCGTATACACCTATGTTTTCCACAATATGTGATTTCTGGGAATGAACTCTGATAAATGTTTTATTTGAAATGCTTTCAATGTGTGAACCAAGTTACAAATCTGTTTTAGTTATATTATAAATGAAATTTTTGGTCATAAATTTTGGGATGTTACACTTAGAATTACTCGTGACTATATCCATGAATTAATCTCTAAGTGCGGGTTGGTCCAATACTTAAAAATCTCTTTTAAGTACTCATGATTGTTAGCGTAATCTCTATGCTATGTCCAATCACTACGGACAATCCACTAATACTCATGACAATCTTAAATCACTACTTACTTCCAAGAGTATGACCGACTGTGGGCATTTGAGTAAATTAATACTTGGGAAGTGGGTTCCAAACATGCAAAAGGAGAACACAATGATATGTTAATTGAAGCGTCTGATCTCCATCATATATTAAGATCCCCACTTAATAATCGCCATATCAAATTAACACTTATACTGCTTAAGTTCTCAAGTTTAAAACAAAATAAAATAAAAGTGTTTAACCAATTCATTTGAAAATCTAAAGCCTCTTGACTTTGTCTGACTGTCAGACTTGGTTAGTGACATTGGCTTATGGAATGGATCGACAAAAAATTTCTTCCGATATGACTTATTGACTATGATGTCTTTACATTTGACTGACTATCAAATGTGTTGGTACTTAATGAGTATGTGTCTTGTGAGCTTGTGTAACTTGGGATCCATACTCGAGGTAAGTTCACCCTTATAGTCACAAGAACCTTCAAAAGGACCATCAATGATTGAATTTCAACAAAGATGTTTCTAATGAATCTCTTTCAGTCACATCGTCTTCTTTGCAATTTAACCAACTGCAATGTGCTCTAAGTTTGTTAAATCAACTATGGTGTATTACTTGGTACTCTCCCAAGCTAGTACATCACCATTCAGTAAAAGTATGAATTCCGACTGCTAACGGTATCAGATTTATTAGTGTGGAACCTAGCACCAATAAAAATTTTACAATGATCTCTTCCATACTATCAAGATCATTTTTTATGTCATCCCAGGAAACTTAATAATGTTCTTGATCTTGACTCGTTGATTCTTGTCAAATTGATCTAATCCAACTTGCCATGTTCAATGCATACAAGTCATCAGAACTGGTACATGTCATGACATATATGATTGATCCCATAGTAGAAGCATATGGGACACGACTCGTAATCTCTAGATCAATAATAGAACTAGGACATTAGCATAGCTCAAAGTTAAGCCATATTAAGCATAAACATTTCCAAATTCTGCATGTCGACTTTCCTCAACATTTCAGGTAGTTTGGCTTAATCCAACGAATCACTTTCATCTATCTTCATAGATCCTTATTGTGTATGGGTCATTTCTTCCATACTATCAGTGTGGAACTTAGCATCACTGTAACTTTTTACAATGATCTATTCCATACTATCAAGATCATTTCTTTTGTCATCCTAGGACACTTAAGAATGTTCTTGATCTTGATTCGTTGATTCTCATCAAATTGATCTTTTCCAACTTGTCATGCTCAAGGCATACGAGTCATCAGATCCGGTACATGTCATCACATATATGATTGATCCTATAGTAGAAGCATGTAGGACATGACTCATAATCTCTAGATCAAAAATAGAACTAGGACATTAATATCGATCAAAGTCATGTCATATTAAGCATAAACCATTCCAGGTTTTGCATGTCGAGTTTCCTCAACATTCAATGTAGTTTGGCTTAATCTAACAAATCACTTTCATCTATCTCCTTAGATCCTTATTATGTACATCTGTTGTATCTCCCATGTATATCATAGTGAAGAAATTCCCATACCAAACCAAGCTTTTACACTTGCTAAGTTAGAATATATTTTCCTATGAATCGTACACTATCTATGTACAAAAAAAGGGTGACTACAGTGCTCCTACTAGCATTAACATATATATGGCTCATCTATGTTTCTTGAAGTTCAAATCCTTGAAAATTCTAATTAAAACAACGATTCTAGTTTCTCCCAATAGCTTTGACATATGCATGGCTCATCTTTATTTCTCGAAATTCAAACTCCTTGAACATTCTCATTGAAACAAATATCCCACTTACGAGATGCTTATTTCAGTCCATAAATGAACTTATCAAGCTTAAAAATCCTTCACAACCTATATTAGTTTGATTATGTGTCTGTTCCTATCCATGATTGTCTCTTCTTGAAGATCCACTTACGCTTAATGGTTAACACCAAGTGCTTGATCTACCAAGTTTCGACAATCATGGACTGAATCTCGCTTTCCATGTCTTCCTTCGATGTTGTAGCCTTTAGGGCCTACCATAGCTTCCGATAGCTGGTATACTCTAATTGCTTCATACTAGTGACTCATTTACCTCAGTAATATAAACTCTTATATAACTAGGTGTATGATGTCCTCTATCACATCTATAAGGAAGAGGTAGAGGTATGTCAGTTTCCTCAATATCTCTTTCAACCCCAAATTGAATCTTAGGTCCAAGTTTAGGTTATTTGTTAGTTGACTCTTGAATATTATCAAGATCAGTACAACTCCAACTAGCTATTTTGGATATCATCCCCCTCTCTTGGAGTCCTTCGAGAAACATACACTTTATTCTCAAGATGATTGTTAAAAAATTATCCAAAATGCTTGATGAGTTCTCGAATGAGATAACACATCTATATTCTAAGTTCTAGATTGGTAAGCCCTTCGCAACAAGCGTAATCCTTATAATCATAGACTTCCATATTTGCTAGTGAGGACTGAATCCCACTTCACAAGTCATAGAGTGTTTCATGAACCTACTTAACTGGTAAAAGACCAAAGGACTTCTCACAACACTACTCGTGGTACAACACATGAATTGTTAGTAAAAATAGTGCGACTTATTTAGTACAAAATCAATCAATGATATATTTCTCTATTCAACTAACACTCCTTGTGAAAGTGTTCTAGTGTAGATAGCTCGTGAGAATCTTTCGCAATTCCTTAGATGATCAATAAAGTTTTGAATGAGACGATCACTATCCTATTTCATCCTATTGCCCAGTCGATTCACAACTTCATTTTATGAGATATCTGAATAAATGAAAAAGTGCTAGACTCATGTTCATATGAAGTTGTTCTTACCATGTATCATGGTTTAATCTGAACGGTCCATTGGTGAAAACTAATTCCAATAGATATTCACATCACCCAATGATGTACTCATCATCTATCTTGATAAACAAGATTTTCATTTATCATAAGACTTGCGGTCAAAAGATATCCAAAATTTGATCCAACTGGATACTTGGTAATGCATTTCTCATTTATGTACTGAAGAGTACGATCCCACAAATACACTTCACTTAAAGTTTTTGGATCTATTTGAATCAGTACGTATTGTGGTCAATCTGAACGATCCATTAGGTAAACTAATTTCAGCAAATATTTGCACCATAATAATACACCTTATTCAAATATTCGAATCAACTTTGAACTGTTGCTACTATACTAGTTTCATAGATTTCATGACTTTCTTCTAACAAGTTAGAATGCTCTACATTTAAATAAGTCAGAACTATCACATGAAACAAAATATAAACAATTTAAATTATAAGACTATAGACTAAACATTTGGGAAAATAGTTGTCTTTTGATCCTATGAATAGTAGCAAGGGCTCGAAATTCATGATCAAATTATCTTCTCCATGTTTCAGTCTTCTTACTTCATTTTAGTCACTGCATATTCTTGCAAATGTTAGTACTTAATCCTTAGTAAAAATACTCAATGGATTAGAAGTAAGTTTCAATGGTATTATTAATTCATATATCTGATTGAACACCAATCATAGGAGAACTAGTTGTTTTTTGATCCTTTGGATAGTAGCATGGGCACGTAATCCATAATCAAATTACATTCTCCATGTGTCAAATTTAAAACTCTTCAAATTTAGTTGTCTATTATTAATAATAGTTAATTTTGAGAACGCAATGTAACAATTAATAAATCATGAGGGGTTAATATTCAAATTTATAAACCTCTATTATAAATAATATTAAATATTTAAACTCACTCTTTTAATAATAAATAAATACTCAAATTTAAATAATCATATTCAAATAATATTTATTAGTTTTCTAGATTCAAAACATTTTAAATTTGGTATTTATCCATATTTAACAAACCTTCAAATTTGAAAAATGAAATATTAGGGAAACCGTCAAACCGACAAGCTCACGTGGTAAGCAGCAAACTCTCACGTCGTGAGTTGCGATTAAAGGTTTTAACAATTATGAATTTTTCAATCATTCTTTATTCATTCAATTTCAAACAAGTATTTATAGAAAATATGGATCTAGGGTGAATGTAATCATGAACCAATAGCTCAGATTCCACTGTTAGGTTTTCTATGCATCAAATAGTCTCTAAACTAGGTAGTGTAAAAATCGAAACTACGATATACCTAAGTGTACATGCAATCTATGGATCTATGGTTTCATTCTAATTACATCTACCCTAGAGAATGAAAATACAAAGAAGAAAAACATACCTCTTTCGTACGCCTTGATCTCAATGCTTGAGATCTTGATCTTGTCCTCCACGAAGTTGCATGGATGAGAGGACCCAAATTAGAATCCCTCTAATGGTATCATACTCAATGACATCAAAGAGTGTAATAAAAATAACTAGGAGAATGGTCAATTAACAAACCCTAAGAGGTTAGAAATATTCCCTATGGGAGGAGGAAGAAGAGGCGAAACTTCAAGCCAAAGAACGAGGAAGGAAAAATGAATCCATAAGGCCCTATTTATAGCCATGGATACCTTCTAGGGTTTTATCCTCAAGCCCATGTGGGATGGATAACCCTAAGAATAAAATTCCCTTGATCTTAAGGGAATTTTCCTCCACCATCCTTCTTCCTAGGGTTCTAGAATATTCCTGATCAACCACTATTGATTAATTGAATATTCAACCCTTTGATTAATTAAACTGTTAGGTAATTCCCAAAATATAATTCTAATTAATTATTAACCATAATAATTAATAAACCGACTTTTTCTTTATTTATTCTACTCAATTTGGGTTTTGAGGTCAACCCAAAAGGACCGTGTTATTATTAGAAATATTACCAATATTTAATGACCTTGGACACTCTTTCCGAGATAACCATCATATGTTTTGTTGTTGTGGGCCACGGCATGGTCATGGATGGCCACGATGTGGCAGTCGACTGAAGTCAACTTTGAATGTTGACTTTTTGGCTTTTGTTGACTTTTGGTCAAACTCCTAGTTTTGGAATGAGAGATAAGGGTTTCCCTTGTGTGGCGGTATAGGTGGTGTATAACATATGTATTTTTGGCAGTGAGAGTAGTAGCATTCGATTATCATCTTAGAGGTGAGTCTTCCCACTGTACTTGTGGGTATAAGGCAACAATGTTGGCCCATTGAGTTGTATAGGATGCTAGTTGTTTTTGTGATACTTGCAAGGAAGACCTGAGGGTAGCTCGTGACATTTGTATGAAAGACCATGGGGGTAGCCCATGACAATTGTATGAAAGACCATGAGGATATCCCATGACACTTGGATGTTAGTGTTGGGTTTTGAGCATTCTAACACTTCCTAAGTGTACATGCAACCCTAATAAACCTTGGATCTATGTTTGTCTAAAGTACATGCAAAATATTATTTTTCCAAGGTTTATAACCTATCTAGCATGGCATGGGGTACTTTTAAACATAAAAGAACTAGATGAATCACATACCTTTTGTTGATTGTTGATTCCTTGAAGTTTGAGAGCCAAGCACCAATAATGTGAATGCCTCAAATGGAAATCACAAATCACCACAAACTTGGAAAATGTATGAGAGAGTATACCAACTCTTAGAATTCGGCCACCACTATTACACACACACTCTAGGGTGTTTTTCATGCAACATAAGCTTGCTTATATAGTGTGCATGGTTAGGGAGAAACCCTAATAACCCATGTCTTTTCCCCTTCCAAGGATCCATGGGTTAAAAGCTCCATGGATCATCCATGGACTTCCATATAAGCTTAGCCCATTAACAAATGAGTATTAGCCCACACCATATAAATATAATAGCCCATGATTTAATTAGTCTTCCTTTTAATCACTAAATTAATTCATAATTAATTCAAGATTAAAACTAATTAAATAACATGACTTTATATTAATATATTATAACTTATAATATATTAATATGACATAGGTATACAATTCTCATAAAATTATCCATAAACAGTTTGGGTGAAGTGCAACCCAAATGGACCATGCCGGGTCGGGTCAAGTATATACCAAATAAGTTATGGACTTAGACACCTTATCCAATAGACTCCCACTTGGATAAGTCTAATAACTGTATTTGCCTATATTACTTCAGGAACCAACCGACAATCGTAGCTCTCGAAAACTCTGTTGAACTATGAAGCGCCATTTCAGATAAGTGATCACATAATCCTCTGTTCTCATGATATCAGCCGGACAAATACATGGAACAATGTCTTACTTATTGTCTGGCAGTTGTTTCTCGATTTCCGATTTGTTTGACAAATAACTTAACTGAACACATCAATTTAGTTATGACCGGGCCCGATACATGGGTCAGCACAAAATCATCGAGGGGCCCAGATATCGCTTCTATCTCTAGAAGGAACAGATAAACTTCGACTCATATGCTTGTTCTACTACTTGTTGAATTGTACACAAAGGAACGTTTTATAACATCAAGTTACTGATGCGTTTACGTGCAATCAATGCACAACCAAATCATAGGTAACAACTCATATCTCTAGGTATGAAGACTTATATGATATTATCGTCTCACGATCACTCGAGATAAATTCCATGAAGTGATACAAGTGAGCGTGGGTTTATTCAAATACTCATAACTTATGAGCACTCATGAACATTGTAGCAACCATTGCCATGTCTAAACACCTTTAGCGATCTACAAACCTAATTCATGACAATCTTGATTCATACCTACTTCCGACGTATGACCGATTGTGGAGGTTTGAATAAATTAATTATTCTGGAAGTCAAAACATGCAAAACTGAAACAATAGTAAATAATTGACAATGATAGTAACACTTTACTCATAAATAAATCACAAATTTTATTCATCATCAAACGTCGATTACATTTTACAAGTTTCAGAAAAGGCTATCTAATCTGTAAAACCAATATCATCTCTCAGCCCGATGCGCGTCGCATGCTGCAAATGCTTAACCCTTGTCAGTCCCTTCGTAAGGGGATCTGCAGGGTTCTCATTTGACGATACCCTCTTCGCCACGAGGAGTCCTACTACAATCTTGTGTCTTATGAAGTGATATTTTATGTCAATGTGTCGGGATCTGCCATGATCTCTTGGTTCCTTGGCTAAGGCAACCGCACTATTGCTATCACAGAAAATCTCCATAGGCTCCTTAATAGTTGGTACAACTCCAAGGTCTCCGATGAAGTTCTTCAACAATATCGCCTCCTTTGCTGCTTCACTTGCTGCTATATACTCTGATTCACAAGTCGAATCAGCCACCGTCTCCTGCTTGGAACTCTTCCAAGAGATTGCCCCTCCATTTAAGGTAAAGACCCAGCCCGACTGAGAGAGGAAGTTATCCCTATCAGTCTGAAAACTAGCATCACTATACCCTAATACTCTCAAGTCATCACTCCCACCAAGGGTAAGGATCCAATCCTTAGTCCTCTGCAGGTACTTGAGAATGTTCTTTACCGCGGTCCAATGAGCCTTGCCAGGGTTCCCCTGATACCTGCTGACCATGCTCAAAGAAAATGCCACATCAGGGCGGGTACAAGTCATAGCATACATGATCGAGCCCACAGCAGAAGCATACGGTAATCGACTCATCTCTGCTATCTCGGCCTCTGTACTCGGACTCTGAGTCTTATTCAGTTTGGCATTGCTTTGGATCGGTAAATCTCCTTTCTTGGAATTCTGCATGTTGAACCTTTTCAACACCTTATCCAAGTAGGTACTCTGACTAAGCCCAATTAGTCTTTTACTCCTTTCTCTTAATATCCTTATCCCTAGGATATAGGCAGCTTCCCCTAGGTCCTTCATAGCAAAGCACTTCCCAAGCCAGGACTTAACCTCCTACAAGGTTGGGATGTCATTTCCTATAAGTAGTATGTCATCTACATACAGTACCAAGAAGCTAACTATACTCCCACTAGCTCTGACATACACGCAAGACTCATCTTCACTTCTCGAGAAACCAAACTCTTTGACCTTCTCATCAAAACAAAGATTCCAGGTACGAGATGCTTGTTTTAATCCATAAATGGATTTCTCAAGCTTGCACACTCTATTAGGGTATTCTGTACTGACAAAACCCTCTGGCTGATTCATGTACACATCCTCAGCCAACTTTCCATTAAGAAAAGCGGTTTTGACATCCATTTGCCATATTTCATAATCATGAAATGCAGCAATAGCTAGCATGACCCTAATAGAGTTAATCTTTGCTACCGGTGAGAAGGTTTCATCATAATCAATACCCTGAGTCTGAGTAAAACCCTTCGCGACCAGTCGAGCCTTATATGTGTGCACTTTTCCTTCCATGTCGGTCTTCTTCTTGAAGATCCATTTGCACCCGACTGTTTTACGGCATGGTATATTGTCAACCAAGTTCCAAACTTGATTGTCACACATGGACTGTATCTCGCTGTCCATAGCCTCCTTCCATTTAGCAGACTCTGGGCCTGCCATAACTTCCTTAACACTGCTAGCTTCATCCAAATTTACCAGTGTACTATCGCTGATAAACGTATCACCTTCCATAGTAATATGAAAACCATAATAAAACGCAGGTGTGTTCCTAACTCGTGTGGAACGCCTTGGAGGTACAGACTCGTCAGCTGGCTCAATAGGAGTTTCCTCCTTAGGTTGATTGCTAGTGTCTGAGGTTCCTTCACCAATTGATTCTTAAATTTCTTCAAGATCAGTTTGCCTCCCACTGTCTCCTTGGTTTATAAACTCTCTCTCACGAAAGACCCCTTTTCTTGTTACAAAGACCACATTCTCACTAGGTCTGTAGAAGAGGTAACCGAAGGATTTCTGTGGGTAGCCGATAAAAATATTCCTTTCACTTCGGGGTTCGAGCTTATCATGAGTATCACGCCTCACGAAAGCCTTGCAACCCCAAATCTTGATGTGGTCTAAATTGGGAACCTTCCCAGTCCACATCTCATGAGGTGTTTTTGTAACCTTTTTTGTAGGGACTAGATTAAGGATATGGGCGGCAGTCTCTAAGGCATACCCCCAAAAAGAGATTGGTAGCAAAGCTCGACTCATCATAGAGCGAACCATGTCTAACAAAGTTCGATTGCGCCTCTCAGCTACACCATTTAGCTGTGGTGTCCTGGGAGGAGTCAATTGTGAGACAATCCCACACTCCTTAAGATAGTCAAGGAACTCGGTACTAAGATACTCACCACCTCGATCAGATCGAAGCATCTTAATGTTCCTGCCCAATTGATTTTTTCTACTTCCTGTTTGAATTCCTTAAACCTTTCAAAGGTTTCTGACTTATGTTTGATCAAGTAGACATAACCATATCTACTAAAATCATCAATAAAAGTCACATAATACCGATTAGCATCCCTTGTGGCGGTTTTGAATGGCCCACATACATCAGTGTGTATTAGGTCCAACAAACCCTCACCCATTTCACAAGTACCAGTGAAGGATGATTTTGTCATCTTTCCAAGTAGATAAGATTCACAACTATCATCCGATTTAAGGTCGAATGACTCCAAGACTCCACTCTTTTGGATTTGGCCTATGCGTTTCTTGTTTACATGTCCAAGACAACAATGCCACAATGATGCTTTATCTAGGCTAGTAGAAGAATCAATATACAACACATTATTTCCTAAGTTGTCTACAATCGACACAGTTTCATACACACCATCACAAGGTAATGCTTTAAAATAAAACACATTATTAAAGAAAGCATTAATACCACCACATTCATTATCAAACGAAAAGGTAAAACCTTGTTTGTACAAAGCATGAAATGAAATAATATTTCTCGCCATTTCAGACGAGTACACGTATTTATTCAAATTTAATTTCAACCCATTATTCAACAAAAAAGTATAAACTCCAATCTTGGAAATAGGTGAAGCCTTCCTATTCCCCATGATCAAGTTTATCTTTCCGTGCTCCACATCCTCACTTCTTCTTAGGCCCTGCAAATTTGAACATATGTGAATACCACATCCTGTATCAAGCACCCAAGAGTTAGAATATGGTGAGTAATTAGAAAATATTGTGTAAATACCTGCATGAGTGGGTTTCACTTTCCCATCCTTTAGATCCTACAAGTACTTAGAGCAGTTTCACTTCCAGTTCCCCTTGTCCTGGCAATAGTAGCAATCAGCATCCTTGGGAATGGCAGAAGGAGTGACTGAACAGCTCTTGGTCCTTGATGAGGAGCCTTCAAGAGACTTTCCCTTGGTACCCTTCGAAGGGGACTTCCTCTTTTTCCCTTTGCCTTGCCCGATAGCCAAAACAGGGGTAGATGTTGGAGTAGGAGTAGTAGAGGTAACAACCGCCTTGCCCTTAAGACCGGTTTCAGCGGTCTTTAAGAGTCCTTAAAGTTTGCTAAGGGTAACTTCCTCCTTGTTCATATGATATGTCATACAAAATTGGTCATAACAAGAAGGCAAGGAGTGCAAAATGATGTCAATTGCCAACTCCTCAGGGAAGTTCACATTCAGCTTGAGCAAACGGTCCACATACCTTTGCATCTTTTGCATGTGGCCTATGATGGATTCACCATCCTTCATGCGGGTTGTTATCATGGAGGAGATTATTTCATACCGCTCCTGACGAGCACTCTGATGGTACCTTTCCATCAGGTCTTGGTGCATCTCAAAAGGGTAGAAGTCCTCATAGGACTTTTGGAGCTCGGCTGTCATCATGGCCATCATGATGCATGCCACCTTAGTAGCATCTCTCTCATGTGTCCTGAATTCAGCGATCTCCTCAGGAGTAGCAGTGGACTCATCAAGCTCCTTTAACTCCTTATCAAGGACATATTCCTTGTCCTCATAACGAGTAACCATCCTGATGTTCCTGATCCAGTCCATGAAGTTGGAACCATCAAAGATGACTCTCCCACAAAGATTCATGAGAGAGAAAGAGCCAGTTGGGTTAGAGCCCGAAGCATTAGTGTTGGAAGACATCTGAAAGAAGAAAGCAAGTTTAGATTAGATATATAGAGTCCTTAATAAGACACCCAAATGTAATATTAAGGCTAGGATCCAATCACAATATATTATACTTAGAAGAGGGATGTCGTAATCTAAGTAATAATATATTTGAAAGGTAGGTGAATGACGATTCACCAATTTCCAAAATGAAAAATGAAATGAATTATTAGGTTTTAATTGGATTTGAAATTCCTAGATTCTTTTGAGATTCATTGAACTTTTCAATGGCATGTTTCAGTCTCGATTGTGCCCTTCAAGTTTTGTGACTGAGATGCCGAGGATCACAAAACAAGGTGTGAATAACCATGCTAATTCACTTGGTACCCTTAATATTATCATCTAATCAATATGCCAGTTAACCAAACACGCTCCATTGATCTATGACAAACATTAAGTCACCCTTCGTTATCCTTACTAGTCCAAGTTAGTGTGCCGGTTAACCACACACGCTCCACCAACGACTTGGTAAGGTACAAAGTGTGAATTCCATGGACTAGCACCATGTTCACATTTTTCCTGAAGTAACTAAGATTGAGAATTAAAATATTTAGTTATTTTATAATAATCATTATACTTTTAATGAGAATTTAAAAGTCATTGTCCTACCCGTTCGGCTAACGACCCTCCACCGATCAAGGAAGCGGTGGGTGAGAGTGGACACCCATTAAGCTGCCATTTTATAGGCAACAACCTTATACCCCCCCTTATAGACCGACTTCGTGAATGAGGCCTACTAACGGTAGAACGACTTATTCTTATACATATATATAATAATTAACCATTAATGTTATAAATAGTATAAGTGTTGAATTTTAACTATTAAAACTCTAAGGGTTGGAATTAAAATTTATTAAAGTGTGTGAAACTTTACAAATTCCAAAACTTGAGGGCAAGTTTTGTAACTATCCAAAACTTTTCATTTCATAAATTATGAATTAAAGGTTCATAAAATGAAGACTCTTCATTTTCATGTAACTTATGTGTTTTAAATGTGTGTTTAAAATAAGTGACCTATGGATATCCATAACTTGAGGACAAATTATGGAGTCCATTAAAACACATAAATGATCAAGAATTAATCCTAAAAAATTCAACAAATAATTCCTATCATCTTCTAAATTCATAAGAACATGAACATGATTATCAAAGTTTCAAGAATTATATGAACACATATAAAACATGAAATTTTGATATATGCTATTGTAAATGGATTAGAACAACCATTACACCAACTAAAACAAGTTTTAAAACACCAAAACAGTTTAGGGTAATGTTTCTAGTCCATTTCCAGCAGCAAAAGTCGAAAATCTGCATTTTGAGGCTCCTACTCGCCGAGTGCACGAACCTACTCGCCGAGTAGGATGAATTTACACATGAACTTGGCGAGTCCCCCCATGGACTCGACGAGTTCATCAGGCAGACAGTAAAAATTCAACCTTTTTCACTATTTTGCATCAAGTATCAAACAAACAAGTCTAGGCTCTGATACCACTGTTGGGTTTTGAGCATTCTAACACTTCCTAAGTGTACATGCAACCCTAATAAACCTTGGATCTATGTTTCTCTAAAGTACATGAAAAATATTATTTTTCCAAGGTTTATAACCTATCTAACATGGCATGGGGTACTTTTAAACATAAAAGAACTAGATGAATTACATACCTTTTGTTGATTGTTGATTCCTTGAAGTTTGAGAGCCAAGCACCAATAATGTGAATGCCTCAAATGGAAATCACAAATCACCACAAACTTGGAAAATGTATGAGAGAGTATACCAACTCTTAGAATTCGGCCACCACTATTACACACACACTCTAGGGTGTTTTTCATGCAACATAAGCTTGCTTATATAGTGTGCATGGTTAGGGAGAACCCCTAATAACCCATGTCTTTTCCCCTTCCAAGGATCCATGGGTTAAAAGCTCCATGGATCATCCATGGACTTCCATATAAGCTTAGCCCATTAACAAATGAGTATTAGCCCACACCATATAAATATAATATCCCATGATTTAATTAGTCTTCCTTTTAATCACTAAATTAATTCATAATTAATTCAAGATTAAAACTAATTAAATAACATGACTTTATATTAATATATTATAACTTATAATATATTAATATGACATAGGTACACAATTCTTATAAAATTATCCATAAACAGTTTGGGTGAAGTGCAACCCAAATGGACCATGTCGGGCCGGGTCAAGTATATACCAAATAAGTTATGGACTTAGACACCTTATCCAACAGTTAGACCATAGGGTACCCATGACATTTTATGAAAAGACCATGGGGGTAGCGTATGACACTTGGTTGTAAGACCTTGGGGGTAGCCCATGGCATTCTAGGGTAAAGACCATGGGGATAGCCCATGGAAATTGTATGTATGGTATGTGGTATTTTGGTGAAACTCATTAAGATTTGTGCTTATGGTTTTGTGGTTTACTATTTTCAGGCACTTCCAGTTTGAAAGGGAAGGGTTCGACATGATCACAGAACATCCCCTTTACGATTTTCGCATCGATGATTATTCTACTATAATGTTTTTGATACATTGTTTTATGATGATTTGAGACACCTAATGTATGTTTTATTGATTTAAAAATGTAAACTTTTATCACTATTTTTAGGTTGTTACAAGTTGGTATCAGAGCCTTGGTTTAAGGGATTCAGGCACACTCTTAGGCGTGTCTGAACTCAAACTGAGGAATTGACAATCTTTTAAAAAAATAGAAAACAATTTCTAAAAAGATTTTTTTAAAAGGGATGCGATGCGTGCAATCAGTCGAGCTCAAGTAAGTAATTACTAAAATACCCATACCTGAGTATTATGTCTAGTGTGCTAATATGTGAATTGCATGCTAGAGTAGGGCTAAGGATACCTTTAGGAATCATATGCTAGAATTGCTTGATTTGTGTGATGCCTTGTAACCTAAGGGGAATTAGGTGTTATGTACTACTCGAGATTAATATCTGCTTAGTTAATTGCATAGTGTATGCTTTAGAAATTGTATACGATTAGGATCATATAGCCCTAGAATGATTTGTTTGACCTTCTTTACTGTTCCTTGTTTTGTTGTGGGATTAGGGTAGAATGATTGGAGGCACGAACAACACCTGATATGGTTATCGGTATGTCTCCTTACCTTATCCTTTACTGATTTCTTTTTTTATGCTTATGTTTTATCTAATCATGTATAGGGACTTTCTTAGTCAATGGTATGATTGCTCATGTTCTGTTCAATTCAGGTGCTACTCGATCTTTTGTATCTCTTGTGCTTAGAAAGAAGTTTAGCGATGCTCCCGAGATTTTGGAATATCTATTGGAGGTAGAGATTACGGATGATCGTTCGGTTAGTGCTTCGAAGGGTTCATCGAGATCGTGTTTTAATATGTTCAGCAAGAGATATTATATCGATTTGGTCCTGAATACTCTCCGAGGGTCAAAGTTTATTATGGATTCTTGGCCAATGTGGCGGATACTCGCATTAAGGGGATGACTTCCACAGATGATGTGCCCATTGTTCAGGATTTCCATGATGTATTCCTGAGGATTTACCAGGAGCGCCTCCTTAGAGGCAGGTTGAGTTCATATTTGATTTGGTTCCCGATGCGGCTCCGATAGCTAATGCAACATATCGTTTAGCACCTTCGGTGATGCATGAGTTGTTTACGCACTTTCAGGAGATATTACACAATGGATTTATCAGACCGATTAGTTGTCCATGGGGAGAACCGCTCTTGTTTGTGAGAAGGTTGGTTCACACCGAATTTGTATTGATTACCGAGATTTGAATAAGTTAACGGTGAAAAACCGTTATTCGCTCCCGAGTATAGATGAATTATTTAACCAGCTTCAGGGTGCATCTTGGTTCTCTAAGATAGATTTACGATCAGGCTATCATCATATGAGGGTTCGATATGAGGATGTGCAGAAGACAACCTTTAGGACTTATTATGATCGTTACGAGTTTGTAGTAATGCCATTCGAGCTCCTCAACACACCAACAACTTTCATGGACCAAAAACATGATCGTTTTTGGATGCGCTTTAGAGCTAGATTCCACAAAGGAATGAACCTACAACATGGGGAAAGATGAACAAAATGGGGAAAGATGAACAAAGACGTCATGGGGAAAGATGAACAAAGACGTCATGTTGTTTAACGATTTATATAACAACATGAAACGGCAATGGAAAAGCGGCGAAAGTAACGATGTGATTTTGGAGAAAGCTTTTAACATTTATCAAAAAGAGAACAAGAAGACTTTCAAGTTTTTTGAAGTTTGGAATCAACTCAAAGGTAACAAAAAATGACAAAATCTAAAAACAAGCGACGAACACATTAATAATGGTTCAAAACGGTCAAGAACTTCCGAATCCGAATACACTTAATTGGATGCTCGTGTTGATTTCGACTTCAACGATGATGATCCCGTTCAAGTGTCACCACCCCCGACCAATGGGAAGGGACAAAAAAAAAAGGCAAGGGCAAAGCGTCGAAATTGGATGACTTGAAAGAAATTGTCGAGAATGTGCAATACATAAAAGATAGAATGAATAAATTTTTGCAGCTTGCTTCGGATAGAGAAAGTCGGAAACAAAGGGACAACGACCTGAGAGTGCTAGCGATGGACACGTCGAATATGACCGGTGATGCGCTTCAAGTTGTTTTGGCGATTAAGGAAGACGTGAAAAAATGCTACGTTAATAGTGGTTAGTTGTAGTTGTTTTCCAAGTTTTTAATCATTTGTTAAGTTGTAGGTTTAAGTTTCTAATTTTCTATGATTTTTTAATTCTGTGTTTTTTTAATGTCATTTTAAAAAAAAAAGTAATTTAATGGTTTTTATTTTTATTTTAATGAAATCTTTTGTTTTTAGTTAAAACTAATGGCATTAAACCATATTTTTGTGGTAGTAATTGGACATGTCGCCTACATGATAGCCAAGAAAATGTAATTTTTATGGCAGCACTCATATGATCATTTAATGTAAATAGCTCTAAAACGATTCCCCTGGTTTTGTAAAAAAAAAAAATGGAATGTTGGGAAGGAATATGGGCAATAGTTGTCAGACTGTGGATGAGGCATACAATGACGTGTGCATCATTGCAAGGTAGCTGGAGTCAGGTAAGGTGCAATCAATCACAGGTCTACACGTATCAAAGCCAATATAATAGAATATTATTATTTTGAGTAGAGTAAACTACGTCAATGGTCTTATGTTTTGAGTTGTACATAGTCGTAGATAAACTGTAAAAACATAATTTTGCCCTTAATTAATTTTTTTCTTTCATTTATTGGGTGTCATCTTCGGTTCTTTCACCCACCCCTCACTCCACTATATCATCACACTCAAATATGTCCAAGCCTTGGATGCCCGATGCCATCATCCATATGTTGTGTGTTTACATCAGGGATGAGCAGAAAAACTAGACACCGGTTTTCAAAAAAAAAATAAGAAGTGTTTTATAACTATTGGTTTTGAAACCAGAAGTGTTATAGTTCGGGTTTAGGTTTCTAAATATGCGATATTTAAGAGTAGTTTAGTTTGGAACTTCCAAAAAAAAAAAAAAAAAAAAAATCTTAGATTGGATCTTTGTATTATAACAATTTTATTATAACAATTTCCTAGTAAATTGATTAGCAAAAGATAATTTGCGGATTAATTTTAATGTGTTAAATAAATAAAGAAAGTATCATCAAACATTCAAATTTAAATTGAAAAGATACTAATTCCATAGTTGATCATTCACCATTTATACTTTTAATTTATTACCATACTCTATCCAAATCATAGTATGTAGATGATGAATGCGATGTGTATTTTTCAAAAAAAAATATAGACGCATCGTCATCTTTTATTATTTATGCATATATATTGAAGAAATGTTCACCAAGATAGCATTTATATATTTTTATCCGCAAATATGCATTTCATGTATTTTGCTACATATATTTAACTTACTGTTTAGTAACAAATTTTTCAAAAAGTCAGAAACAGATAAGCGGTATTTCAAAATCTTAAGAACCAAATTGATGGTTTCGGTTCCAACAATGGGGGAATCGCCCACTAATTTAGCTGGATACCTTTATTCAACCTTAGTTCACACCTAACATCAAACAGCTAACATCTAACATCATCAACATCACTAAACTGTGACCAAACAATCTAAAAAAATGAGATTGAGTTTAACAATCCAAAAATCGGATGTATCTAGTCCGTAATGAGGAGAATTTGAAAGCTATAGATCCACTTTAAGAGTTTAAAAACCGATCACTTGGAAGTGATCATAACACTCGTTCGAACTTCTTTGGTTTGATCTTATTTAAAGTCCTAAAGATGATTTGATCCTATTGGAATTTCCCTTCAATGACTACCCACATCAACCCGGATAGAAAATGGACTTTTAGAGAGAATGAGGGGATACACGAATCTCTATTGTAATAAACGAAAATCTTTTTGTCACGTATCACATTCTCATTCAATTTGTCAAATATATTTTTGTGGTTATTTTTAATTAATATTTTTTCCATATGTTATTTATAAGTTTCCTTTTGTTAAATTTTACATGATACTTTAATATAATAATACAATAAATATAATAATAAATGAATATCAATTTTATTAATGAACTTACTTTTTAATTTCAAAATTTTCAAATTAAAGTTTATTAGTTTCTTTTATTTATTTATTTAAACTATTTATTTAATTTAAAAGATAAAAAAATATTTCGATTTTACTAATTTATTATTTATTTTTTTTCTTATAAACTCAAAGTTCTTAAATATTTAGACGTCCTTGTTTAACTATTTTTTTTTTAAAAAAAAGTTAATCATGTAATACATAGGGCTTACAACTAATCATCTCTAATTAATGAAGATTTTTTTTTGTCACTTGTTACACTCTCATTCAATACGCCAAATGTTGTGATTATTTTGAATTAATTTTTTTCCAAATGTCATTTTATGAGTTTTTCTATTTTATTAAATTCCACATAATATCCTCATTAATAAATGAAAGTGTTTTTTTTCCAATCTCTTATGAGTTCTGACATTTGTCATTTTGTAATATTTTTGAAACAAATATTATCTATTTATCAATTTTTGATTTATTTCAGTTTTTAACATTAAAGTCATATATATATATATATATATATATATATATATATATATATATATATATATATATATATATATATATATATATATATATATTTCAATAAATATTTTTCTTCCTTTCTTATTTTAAAGTTGTACATTAAAAAAATATCTTTTGTTTACACTTTAATTTAATGTTCAATGTTTTTTTAAATCAATCCGTGTAATATACGAGTCTCACACCTAGTTTTAATATAATAATTGTAATAAATGTAGTAATAAATGAATATTAATTTCACTAATAAATTTACCGTTTAATTTTAAAATTCGCAAAATTAAAGCTCATTAGTTTTTTTTTCTTTATTTAAAATATTTGTTTAATTTTAAAAGATAAAAAAATATTTCCATAATAATAAATCATTATTGGTTTTTATTTTTTTTATAAATTCAAATGTCTCAAATATTTTGATCCTTATATATTTTACTTTTTTTTAAAAAAAATTAACCAATGTAATACACGTGTCTTACAACTAATAACATAATCAAAGAAAACATAAAACCACTATTCAGTGTCGGTTCTAAGGAATTAAATATTCACAAAGGCTCAGGATGAACCAGAAAAAAAATATCATTATCGTTATTATAAGTTTTTATTTTTAAATAAAAATATATCATAAAAAAATTGGGCCGTGTGATACCAAATCGATCCTAAACATGCTCTGATACCAAATCGAACGGAGGATGCGTCGGGAAAAGATGCGTCGGGATAATCTTTTGATGGTATTGTTTGGATTAATTGGATTATATTGGATGATTATATGGATAGAACTGGATAGAGCGCTCTGCTATTTAGAAATAGATAAACTATTTCAACAGTGGAAGAATTTTGAGAATCAACTCAAGTTTTAAACACTCAAAACACCTTGTTTATTTCATACGGGCAAATGCCCTATTTATAAGCTCTAAAGAGTTGGTTACATAACTGAGAGCAATCGTATGATTGCAACATGACAAACATATTTTACAATTTAGACGAGATGATCTTTTGATGGTATTGTTTGGATTAATTGGATTATATTGGATGATTATACGGATAGATTTGGATAGAGGGCTCTGCTATTTAGAAATAGATAAACTATTTCAACAGATGAAGAACTTTGAGATCAACTCAAGTCTTAAACACAAAAGAATTTTGAGATCAACTCAAGTCTTAAACATTAAAAACACTTTGTTTATTTCATATGGGCAAATGCCCTATTTATAGGCTCTAAAGAGCCGGTTATATAATTGAAAGCAATCATATGATTGCAACACGACAAACCTATTTTACAATTTAGACCCTAAACTATCAAGGGTCTTACACTTTATGTTACATTTCATCTATTTTACGTCACACTCGATGCATTACATTTAACCTAACGACACATTACATTTAATCTACCGACACTTTACATTTAACCTACCGACAACAACGACAAATGATAAATAAAATAAATTACAAATCCTTTTGAGTGCCCCCATGCCACAGTTAAAAGTCACACAGGAAAACAACCAAATAAAAGAAAATGTTTGAAACAAGTGGGACAAAACTGTTTGGAATATCCCTTGGGTGTAGAATTTTCATTTTGCATGCGATTTTGGTTTTGGTTTTTGCAACTCCGATGTGGTTTCTGTGATTTTGATCGGCTTACAAAAAAGTTAGTAACAAAAAGCACATACTATCCTAGGAACATTTATTTAACTTAAAAATATTGATTTTGTTATAAAAAGAAAACGACAAATTGAACCAAATATTAGATATGTTCAAAATAACTGAAAACCAAAAAACTCAAAATCTTTGCCGGTTTTTAGGTTAACCGAACCAAATATTTTGACATTTCTGGTTTGGTTAACCGAGCCACTAAAATATTCGGTTTTCCAGTTCGGTTACGGTTTATATTTTTTATCATGGATGATTAACCGAAAAATCAAATTTTAATTGCCTTAATAATTTATTCAAAATAAAATGTATAATTTGCAATGGAATAACATATAATTGTTCACTATAGTATCTCCAAATTGCAACAAAATTAAAATTAACAAGAAATGATTATCAATCTAATAGCATATCAAAGTTTTTTAGTAAAACTAATGATACGATATTGTAATGTTCATCTAAAATTATGACGGTTACCATAACAAATAAATAAAACCTGATGATCTTTTATTAAACTTTAAACTTATATTTATTGTTTTGGTTTTCTTAATAATTGTAACGAATTGCTATCATTGTTTTGAATATTAACCGATGAGTTTTCATTTCAAATAATATTTATTAATTCATGGTTAATAAGTTAACCCAAAATCTAACCAGAAAAATAGGTTAAACGAAAACCGATTAACCGAATTTTCCGGTATATGTTTAGGTTTATGAAATTAACAAACGGATTGTTTCGGTTAACCTTCCGAAATATGATTTCAATTCGGTTAACCATCAACGGAAACCCATACGAAATAGTCAAGATTTTCACGGGTAATAACCTACAAAAACCTTGGTTACATAAAAAAATTTTAAAGTTTTTATAGGTCATCACGCAAAAATCTAAATGGCATGCCAAAAAATTTCAAAATACACAAACTATCTTAATTATGATATCCAAGTTACAAATCGTATAATGAAAAAAAAAACTTAAATGGAGTTTGTATGATATTTATAAAGGTTAAAAGTTGGTTAAAATATCTTAGGAAAATACCTCCTACAAAAACCTTGGTTACATAAAAAAATTTAAAGTTTTTATAGGTCATCACGCAAAAATCTAAATGGCATGCCAAAAAATTTCAAAATACACAAACTATCTTAATTATGATATCCAAGTTACAAATCGTATAATGAAAAAAAAACCTTAAATGGAGTTTGTATGATATTTATAAAGGTTAAAAGTTGGTTAAAATATTTTAGGTTACTCTCTTTCACAACCAAAACCAACCCAACTATCCATTAAAAAAATAAATTTCTCTATCTTCCATCTATACAACCAACTACACCCAACTTTTCAACCCATTAACAATCCAACTCACGGGGTGTTTAGGATTCATTGCAATTTAGATTCTTAGTGATTATGCACAATACATAACTAAATATAGTTTTTCTTCAAGAAAACAATCAGAGCTCCCCAATATGGACAACTCGGCTGAATAAACTCCTTATCAACGAGTTCCTACAACTGCATATATAAATGCTTTAACTCCGACGGGGTGAGCTGGTACGATGCTCTCGCAATTATTCAACATCCAAAACCAAATTGATACGTAACTCCACATGTCAATCGGGTGGTACCCCTGACAGATAATCAAATCTACAAACTCCCGAACGATCATTACATCCTTAACCCTCTACTTTGATAGGTTTTCTAGGTTATAAAAAAATCATGTGTCAGAAAAACGTTTAAACCCTTAAGTTCACATGCAACCTAGAAATGATCTATATTTTCTCTATTGTTAACAGCTAACTATGAATATCAAGAAACCTTATTGTAACCTTAGTGAAATCAAAAATCACATGAAAAGGGTTACATACCTTTTAATTAATGTAGCAATTAATCAATAAAAACCTTCTTATGGATTCCTTGGAAAGCAAGCACCAAAGGCATGATGCCTTTAATGGTTTGTACCCAAAACCTAGTAGCTATAAGACCTTTTAGGAGAGGGGAGGAGATCTCAAAATTCAGATCTTGTGAGGGGTTCGAAGTGTATGAATTCAAGGCTTCCTTAAGTGGGTATTTATAAGGTATAAGGCAAATGCATATAAAGCTTGTAACCCTAGATTACCCTTAACCTTTTTCTTGCCCCCTAAGGCTTCCTAGTAACCCTAGGAACCTCCAAAAACCGCCCCCTCATGTAGGAAGGTTCTGGAACCCTTCAATGCTCAACTTTTGAATAGTTTCACATTCAGTCCCTGTATTTTCAATTAATCTAGTTAATCACAAAATTAATTCTAATTAATTTTCGGTAAATACATAGTTAATAAATAAAATTTCTTATTAAAATATTAATCATATAATTATTAATAAATCATTTATTTTGATTTCTAATTAATTTATTAATCATATAATAAATTAATAAATCATCATCTCTCTCCAAAAGTCATTCTATAAGTTACTAGTTATGAGGGCAACCCAAAAAGGACTTTGCTCTTAATTCAAGAATATATCAATTTAGTTATTGGCTTAGATATCTTAATCCAATAGTCTCCCGCTTAGATAAGTCTGTAATTGCAATTGAAAGTATAGACCTTGAAGTAACTAGTAAAGAGTGTTTTCCAAAGCTACTGCCAAACTTTGATTCGAGTTAGCTATTGGCCCTGAGATAAATGATCAGCTACTCCTTCGTTCTTGAACATATCGTATGGATAAAAGACATGGATCAATATCAATCTCATTGTCCAAGATTCTGTTTCTTGATTTCCTAATTTGTAAAGACTTTATTGGACTTCAAATTAAACACATCAATTAGTCCTGGCTGGGCCCAACACTATATATATAGTCAACATCAAATCATCGAGGGTCCCAATGATATCGCTTTTCCTATTATGGAAAAAGAAACGAATGACTTTGACTATATAGTCATATAATTTACATATAAAATCATACATAGAATAACACTTTATAACATCCAGTTACGAGATGGAGTCAACCAATGCATAACTGATCTATAAAATATGAACTACATATCTTCGCTTTAAGAATAGTAGATATACCGTCTTAGAATTACTCGTGACAAGATCCATGAAGTAATCTCTAAGCGTGGATTTATCCAGTACTTAAAAAAAGTATTTTCAAAGTATTCATGAGTATTGTAGCAATTCAAATTGCAATGTCTTAACCTCAATTGACAATCTACAATCTAGTCATCACAATCTTAATTCACTACTTACATCCAAAAGTTTGAAAGACTGTGGAATTTCGAATAATATTTAAATTACCCAGGGAAGTAAAACATGCAACGTGAAACACAATAATAAATTAATTAACTATAACAAATTTGAACCACACAATTTTTTTAATTAAAACTATAAAATAATAATCATATAAATCAAAAAATAGTTACAAACAATTAAAAAACTCACTAACTAACACAATTCACCACCCAGCCAACACCACCCACCACTCACCTCCATTACTATCACAACCAACCGCCACCACCACTCCTCACCACTACCCGTCACCACCACTAACCACCACCACCCACCACTACCCACCACCACCACTGCCTCAACCACCACACACCACTCACCACCAACCCCACCCACCACCTACCATCACCACTTACTATCCCCAACCAACACCACCACCCACCATTATCACCCACCTCCACCACCCATCATCACCACCTGCTACTACCACCCCCATCCACCTATATCACCCATCATCACCACCACCACATATCACCACCCACCACCACCACCACCACCACCTATCACTAGGGATGAGCATCGAAACCAGGTATCCGCTTTTGGAACCGGAACTGCCTCGGAACTACCGGTTTTGGAACTGGAACCGCCTTAAGTGGTTCCGGTTCCAGTTCCTAAAATTATGGAACCGCCTTAAGTGGTTCCGGTTCCGGTTCTCATTTTTTCGGAACCGCTACCCGCTGGGTATCCGCCGGAACCGGTTTATATATATATATATATATATATATATATATATATATATATATATATATATATATATTTATATATAATTTCATATAAACATGCATGTTACTATGACAGGTTTAGAATATATTGGTCCGATTTTGTCTGTCTTTGGTCCGAATTGACTTTATTTGGATCGAACTGAATTGCGATTTATCGAAAAAGGTTAAGAAAATTAATGTAACCGGGTTACCCGCTCCCGAAACCGGAACCGCCGGTTCTGGGACTGGTTCCAAACATTTAAGAACTGCCTAGAGCGGTTCCGGTTCCGGTTCTAACTTTCTAGGAACCGCCGGTTCTGGTTCCGGTTCCGGTTCTCGCCAAATGAGGCGGGTACCCGCCTATGCTCATCCCTCCCTATCAGCACATCTGTCACCACCACCCACCTCCACCACTCATCACCACCACACGCCACCACTACCTTTACCCACCACTCATCACTGTCAGCAACCACTACCTACCTACCTACCACCACCCACCACCATCATCACCACCTGCCACCATTAACTACTGTCATCATCACTACCTACCACCACCACCATCCACCTCTACCACCCACACACACCACCACCCACCACGATAAAGAAACTATCACCCACAACTCCCATCACTCACTACCCACCACCATTACCCGTTACTACTACCCACCATCACCCCTACCTCCACCTCCACCACAACTCACTATGCACCACCACTCATCTCCTCCACACGACCACTACCTTCTAGCTGCAACCACCAACACCATATATGATTAAATGCATATAATGGCATAAATCATGTGTGATTATATGTATTTAATCACATAAATCACAAGTGATTAAATACATATAATCATATGTGATTATATGTATCTAATCATATATGATTTATATAAAAACATTTGCTTTCAAGTTTTCCATTTAATAATTTTTTTCTTGTACTTAATTATATTTGATTATATTTATTTAATCACTTTTGATTAATATGAGCAAATATTTTTTTTCACGTTTTTGATCCAATAGTTGTTCTCGTGTATATAATAACATATGATTATATGTATACAATCACGTATGATTTATATAGACACGATTATGTTTTGTCATATGTGATTAAATATATATAATCACATGTGATTAAATAGACGAGAATATCGAAAATCATTCTTATCTGCATAATTCATATGTGATTTGATACATATAATCACATGTGATTATATATTTTAATCACATATGATTTATTTGAACAATAATTATTTTCGCTTGTTTGATTCATTAGTTGCTCTAGTATATTTAATCAATGTGATTATATGCATTTAATCAAGTATGATTTATGTGGAAAATATTAGTTTTCTCGTGTTTGGTTCAATAGTTGTTTTCATGTTTGATTCAACAATTGTTTTCATGTTTGATTCAACAATTGTTATCGTGTATATAATCACATGTGAATATATGTATGATGTGTCTAATCAAATATGATTTATATTGACAAGATTCGTTTTCACATTTTCTATTCAATAATTTTTCCATGTATTTAATCTCATGTGATTTACGTATTTAATCACATATGGTTAATGTGGTCAAAGAAGAACTATTAAATCGACAACACGAAAACAAATCTTGTGCATATAAATCATTTGTGATTAAAATACATATAATCACATGTGATAAAATACGTATAATCATATGTGATTAAATACATATAATCATATGTGATTAAATAAATGAGACCAACTATTGAATCGAGAATACGAAAACGAATATTATCCATATGAATCATATATGAGTAGATACATATAATCACATATGAGTGAATACACGAGGCCAACTATTAAATCAAAAATGCAAAAAAATATATATATCTACATAAGTCATATGCGACTAGACTTATATACTCACATATGATATATTTTGACAATATTTGTTTTTGCTTTTTCGATTCAATAGTTGGTCTTGTGTATTTAATCACATATGATTATATGTATCTAGTTGGATATGATTTATGTGGAAAAAAAATTTGTTTTCTTGTTTTTGATTCAATAGATGTACTCGTGTATTTAATAACTTGCGATTATATTTATTTAATCACATATGATTAATGTGGACCATGAACGGGTTTTGAATTAAAAACGAAAAAAAATATATTGTGTATATAAATTATAGGTGGTTAGATACATATAATCATATGTGATTAAATACACAAAAATAACTATTGAAAAAAAAAGCGCAAAACGAATATTGATCATATAAATCATGTACATGTGTGTCACGTCCCGAAAATTTCAACAAATTTTAAACTTTTCAAAGCGATCCTTTTACTAATAAAATGTTTATAAAAATAGTGTTCTCAAACATTAATTGAAAATTAGAGTTTCCTAAGATCCAATCTGTTGTAAAACTAAGGATGTGTATGGTCACACCTTCGCCTTGCCACTTTGATCATCTGAAGAACCTGAAACCATAAACAAAATTGTAAGCACAAAGTTTCGTGAGTTTCCCCCAAAATACCACCACATAACAGATAACATATACCAAAAAACAAACAACATGCATATAGAGTCTACAGTATGACTGAACCGCCCTCACCGAGCTTGCAGTCTATCTAGCCCACTCTCAGAATCTTCAGCATGTCTGGTCCGCCCTCCCGGGTCTTCAGCCTATATGGACTGTTCTTTGGGCCTTCAGCCTAACTGATATCCCTAATGGGTCTGCAGTTTATCCGGTCCGCCCTGAGTCTGTTGGCCTTCAGCACAAAGCCAGACCGCCTCAACCCAACCAAACACAACATGTCGACGTATAAACAATCATGATCAAGTAGGCACATAATACAGGCAACAACAATCATACAACTCACTACTGCCTACTAATCCTCTCACCACATATAGTCCCAATACCAGTTAACCCCCATAGAATGCGTAACCATAAGTAACCAGATGTGAGATATCCACCCGAACAGATAGTCCTACTCTAGAGCCACAACCAAAGAAGGAACAGACAAGAGAGCCTATACCAAGAGTTCTCAAGCTATCCTATGTAACCACCGAAAGTCCATAAGGGTACTCCATAGATGATAACCAGCAAGCACATATAACATACAGTTCTACATGTTATTACCACAAAGCAACAAACTCCATACTAGGAGACAAATATAACTAATCATTACAACATATCAACATACTCAATACCATAACACAGATCTAGAAGATCACTACAACATAACATCATACTCAATGCCAGAACACAGATCTAATAGATCACTACAGCATAACAACATAATCAATACCAGAACACATATATAATAGATCACTACAACATAACAACATACTAAATATCAACAATCCAAGAAATGCATAACCATATAAACTCAAAGGTGAGATAGTCACTCGGACTAGTGATCCTACTCTAAAACCATAACCAAACAAGGAACATGTAAGAGAGCTTAGGTCAAGAGTCCTCGGTCTATCCTACATGACTATATACAGTCCCTAGAGCATCCCTCTACTAGCAGATAATCAATACTAGTGGGCTGGCATTGGTGCCTTCGACCAGGGGTACAGTGAGGCAAAACTCACCTCGATATGCGTACAAAAACCGTTGTAGCAATGAAGGACTCTACCAGCTTCAACTCACTTCCAATCACCTATAGGAAGATAGTTAAGTCAATACCTGATCATAGGTCATAGTCACATGCAACAGTGATTACTTCTCATGAAATGATTATTAGGGTTTCACATGAAATGACAATTAGGGTTTCACATGAAATGAAGATTAGGGTTAAGTAATAACACTTAACCCATTAAGGATTTAATCACTTAAGGGTATGATTGATTAAGGTTTAACTTAGTCGTTTTCGGTTGAAATAATAATCCATTCAACAGCCCAAATACGCGCCCGATTATTGCCCAAAATAAAGCTCCTCGCTTCTAGGGTTTTTACGTAAAATGATAACTAAGTTTAATGTTCCTCACTTAAACCATTAAGGACTTAATCCATTAAGTCCAATATTGCATCGAGTTAATTGTAGGGAATTATTAAGTTATTATTTTAGGTTCAATTAATAGTTTTAACGTGGGTCCCGACAAACTCTAAAATTAGGGTTTTCTAAACCCTAATTAGGATTTCCAACCCCAAAAGTTAAATGATTATCTAATTAAATAAATATATAATTAATAAATTAGGCAACACCCACTGCCACCTCGGGCAGTGGTGATCGGTGATGGTCCATGGCGGCAGGAGGCGGCAGCCGACAGTTTGAGTAATAGATCCAACAATCAAACACATATACAATGTATTACAACACACGCACACACACTAGCACCAAAAGAACAAGAAAAGGCCCAACACAACCACCAAAAATGGTAGCCGGCGATGGCAAGAGGTGGCACCCACCACCTCACCGTGGTGGCTGTGGGTTCTCTTTTGGTTGTAGGTTAAGCATACACACCAATACATGAACAACAACACAACACACCCATACATGTGACACCACTACAAGGAACGAGGCCTATACAGATGACTTTTTTTACACATTTGCAGACGATATGTCGTCGGTAAAACCTATACAGACGACTTGTCGACTGTACAAAGTCATCGCTATAGCTCCGTCGGTAAAAGTCAAAAATGTCGTCGGTATAGATGTCGTCGGTACAGATCCACCTATCCAGACGACTTGTCATCTATACCTGATCGTCGGGATAGATTTTCGAGGTAAAAAAAAAGTTTTATTATAAATCTATACAAACGACATGTCGTCTGGACATGGTGGTCTATAGAGACGACATGTCGTCGAGAAAAGTTCCCACCAGAAAAAACAATATACTAACCTGTTTAAAACAAACCCAGTACGTAAAATCTTCATGTTCAAATCACCAATTATAAAAAAAATACTAAACATCTAATACAAAAATTAGGAAACAAAAAACAAGTCTTCATGTTCAAATCACCTATTATAAACATGAAATCAAACATATATCAAATTTCAAAAAAATTAGAAAACAGAGAAAAAAAACACTAACCTGTTTTGTTCTTCTTGATGTGATGGCCGGATTCCGGTGGTCGGATTTGATTGTGGTCCTTCGGTGGTGGCTAGTGGGCACCGGAAAAGCATAGAATAAGAAAACAAAAGAAAAAAAATCCCAAAATCAGAAAAACCTCATCCTTACCTGTTGTAGCAAAGAAGATAACTTGGGAGGAGTGGGGTGGTCGAGAACGGTGGTGAACAGGTTAAGGATGGTGCAAAATCGTCGGTTGAGTTCAAGAGAGAAAGAGTATCGCTCACTGCAACTAAACAATGAACGATGCACTGATACCTTCGTAAGGGTAAAAACCTATGCAGACGACATGTCGTCTGTATAGGGTTCAAATGACGACGTCGTTTTTATCTTTTGTCTTTTTTAAAAGAAATTAAAATTTTCATGCGGATCGCCACGTTGGATTCTTACTCTATAGAGACGACTTGTTGTCTGCATAGAGTTTCAGAAAACTATGTCGTTTCGGTTTTCTACAATATCGAATAAAAATAAATCAAAATTCAATTTGTCGTACCTAATACCGACGACTTGTCGTCTGCATAGAGTTTCAGATGACCGCGAAAATTTTTGTCTTTCCCGCCCAAGCTGTCCAGACGACATGTCGTCTCTATAGGTAAATGAAAACGACGTTGTCTCACTTCGTTTCATTAAAAAATAAAATAAAATAAAATATGGTTTTCATGCGGATCGGTCCCACCTTTTCCAGACGACATGTCGTCTGGATAGCTTGACCAAAATGACATCGTATTCTATTTCTGCAAGCTGGATAAAAAATAAATCAAAATTAATTTTTAAGCACCCTATAGAGACGACATGTCGTCTGCACAGGCTGACAAAAACGGCATCGTATTGCTTTTCTGCGGCAAAGAATCAAAATAAATCGAAAATATGTTTTTAATTCCTCCTCCCGACGACATGTCGTCGGGATAGAAATTCGATATACCGCTAATATTTTGCCTCTTCCCGCCGAACCTATGCAGACGACATGTCGTCTCTATATCTTTTCTGGTCTACAACATATGGTCAATGTTTGAAAACTCTGTTCAGACGACATGTCGTCTCTATAGATCGACTTTTGCCGACGACATACGTCGTCTGAATATGTGTCGTCTGCAAAGTGTTATATCCTTGTAGTGCACACACACACACACACACTAATAAACGTACACAATCACCCACATATGGTGGCTGATGGTGGCAGAAAAACGGAAATGGCGGCAGACCGGCGGTGGCTTTCGTGGTTGGCTGCCATGGTGGTCTTTCTACTTGATTTTTCAGCCAACAACCCGCCTATCATGGGCAACAACACTGAAACACACCCACAACAGCCCTCATCGGGGGTGGTACAACGACTGGAGCAATGGGAGAAGATTCGTACGGGCAGAGGCGACGATGGTATTCTTCGGGTAGACCATTGCTTAACATAAAAGAAGCCGAGGAGGGTGAGTCGTGGTTTAGCCTTACTAAGAACAGATGAAACCACCTGAAACTTCTGGTCATTCACAGCCTTCGTCTTTGCCGGCAGTAGGAGAAGTGGTGGCTGTTCGTAAAACGAATTGGAGAAGAGGGAGGTGCGCAAATCCGACTGAAGGTGGCAGCGGCGGTGGGAGGAATGAGGTATAAGGGTGGTAGCTGAGATGATGTTTAAGGTTAGGGTTTGTTAAGTTGCGTTTTTAAATGAATGCCCAGAAGAAGGCGACGGGTTATGACTCTGTCCAAAAACAACTCAAGCCCAAAATTAAGTTTTAGTCCCTCCCTAACAATCCCTTCTCAACTTAGGTCCATAATTCGCCAAACAATCACTGGTCATGAAATTCTTTTACATTTCAAGTCCAATTGATACAAATTAGACTCCAAATTGCTTAAATTATAACATTTAACTCCCCTGCTAACACTGATCAATTATTACTGCTTTAGGGTTATTATTAATTTATTTATTTACTTATTTTATTTTTATTTATTTTATTTTATTTATAGTTAGTTTAATTTATTTTATTTTTAAACGAAATGTTACAATGTGATTAATCTAATCAATATATAGTTATCTTAAACTCAATAGACTATTTTAATTTATGTTATCCAAATATAAATAAAAAACAGAAAGAAAAACAAATAGTATCATTCAACTAACTAATATGCGTATATAAATGGATGTATGTTAAAATTTTGTATCTAATATGATAAAAAAACGATACAGTCCATTTCTCTTCAATAACCATAAATATATTATATGACAAAAGAAAAATAAAGTCAAATCTGTCTTTTACCCTTGAAAGTAAAAGGCTACCTTTGTTTAAAGTTATTATTATAATGGTGATATCTTACAACAGTTATTGTTCATCAGATTAGGGGGTGATTGGCTTAGTTTTTGAGAAGTTAAAAGATCTTTTAGAAAAAGATAGAAGCCAAAAGATGTTTGACAAAATAATTTTAAAACCTATTTTTGAATTTTTATAAAAGGAAAATCAACTTTGTTGAAAAAATCAGAAAAATCTGATTTTTTTGCAACTTTTGACCTTTAAAACTAACTGAATAGGTCATGAACGATCATATCAAACTTTTTCAATTTAATATATTTTATTGTAGTTAAAGGGAAGGGAATATGACTTATGAAGGTAACTAACTTTTCGGTATGTTCACATCTGGGTAACTATATTTTTTTTGTACACATTTAGGTAACAAACTTGTTGGAAGTGTTCACATATAACCATTATGACCTGCTATAGCAGGTTAAATCCTAGATGTAAACGCTTTCAACAAGTTCGTTACCTAGATGTGTATAAAAAAATAGTTACCTAAATATGACAAAACGAAAAGTAAAAATTAAATTACACGAATGGTCCCTGTGGTTTGGGGGAATTTGTATTTTTTGTCTCTAACTTATTTTTTTAACTTGGATGGTCCCTATTATTTATTTTTGTTGCGCGTTTGGTCCCTATCTTACCTAAAAAGACTATTGTGCCCTTATTAATTTATTTTTTAATTAATTTTTTTATTTACATATTTATTTTTTACATATTTAAAAAAATTAATAGACCACACATATTTGTATCTCCTCGGATGATCTCTATTATTTATTTTTTAATTAATTTATTTTTTTAACTCGGATGGTCCCTACTGTTTAATTTTGTTACGAGCTTGGTCTCTGTCTTACCTAAAAAGACTATTGTGCCCTTATTAATTTATTTTTTTTAAATAATATTCTTGTTTATGTACTTATGCTTTATGTATTTAAGAAAAATTAGTAGACCCCGCATATATGTATCTCCTCACCATCTCGTCTCTCATCCTTCTCAACTTCTATTTATTTTCCGTTTTTAGTGATATCGACGTCTTCATCATCACTTCTTTTTTCGGTCTTTCAACTCTGTCGAATCAATACCGCAACCCATTAAAGATGAAGAGACTGTAGGTTATGGTGTTGGTTCGCTAGAGTTGAAGTACCAAAAAAAGAAGGATGGTGAAGACGTCGATGTTACTAAAGATGGAAAAGAAATATAAGTTTGGGAAGATGAGAGATGAGATGGTGACCGGTAAGACTCAAATTAAATTTCTTAAATGTGGTTTCAGGATTACGGTGAGGAGATACAGATATGTGAGGTATATTAATTTTTGTAAATATATAAAAAATAAATATATAAATAAGAAAATTTATTAAAAACAATTAATAAGGGCAAAATAGTCTTTTTAGGTAAGACATGAACCAAACGCGTAACAAAAATAAACAGTATGGACCATCCGAGTTAAAAAAATAAATTAATTAAAAAATAAACAGTAGGGTGGTCTATTAATTTTTTTTAATATACAAAAAATAAATAAATAAATAAGAAAATTAATTAAAAAATAAATTAATAAGGCACAATAGTCTCATTAGGTAAGACAGGAACCAAACGCGCAACAAAAATAAACAGTAGGGACCATCCAAGTTAAAAAAAAATAAGTTAGGGACCAAAAACACAAATTCCCCTAAACCACAGGGACCATTCGTGTAATTTAATTTTTACTTTTCGTTTTGTTCATATTTGGGTAACTATTTTTTTTGTACACATCTAGGTAACAAACTTGTTGAAACCGTTCACATTTAGGATTTAACCTGCTATAGCAGGTCCTAATGGTTATATGTGAACACTTCCAACAAGTTTGTTACCTAGATTTGTACAAAAAAAAGATAGTTACCCAGATGTGAACATACCGAAAAGTTAATTACCTTCATAAGTCATATTCCCTTAAAGGGAAATGTAGTTTATGTGTTGTTCTCCGATGGCTCACTGCAATGAAGAATCTTTCCTCTCTGGAGAAGACGGAGATCCAATCCATGTTGCAGAGCAACATGATGTTAGGAAACAACAAATAACGAAGCTAGAGACTCAAATTCTCCATTAACTTCTTTAGCTCGCCAATCTAGTGCATCTGCCTGACCTCATCTGCACCTCCTCCATACCTACGGCCGATGAAAACCCTAGGTAAGGTTAGTTTGGTATTTTCGATCTCAATCACCGCCTTCAGTGATGATGTTCGGTAACTTGTGTAGGAACCGAACCTCCTGCCTTACCTCATCTCAATCACCTCTGAAAGTATTTGATTATGATGGCCATTTCTCCGAATTCGAGATCTGTTTTGTGAAGATCGAAAACCAAATCTGGTGACATTCAACTTAAAATCCAGATGTAATGACTCATGGAGGTGAATGAAACTAGATCTGGTGATGAAAACGAGATTAGAAAGGAGTTGAGAAGGAGGTAATTTCCGACAAGTTAGTTTCCAACGAGGTACCTTTCTGGTGGAGGAAGATGAGTTGCAAAAGGAGTTGGTTTAGGAAGAGAAGAGACGATTGGAGGTGTTTAGCGGCGATATTTCACGAAGATTAGATGCAGTGGCACTCTAGTGACATCGGTTGGCGGTCCAACGACGGTAGGTGGCGGTCCAACAGTCATGGTGGTGCAGCTTCAACTGAGATGCAATACATTATGATAAATGAAAATATAACGTATGGTGGGGTGTGGGGGTAGGATAGGTGGGTTAAAATTTTATTTTCTATATAATTAAATTAATAAGTTATATATAAATTCTAAAAGAAATCAATAATATTTTTTTTGAATGAACTGTGCAAATTTGTTCTTAAATGTTCTTGCAATAAGAATTATTTTCGATTGAACGCTCACACACACACACACACACACACACACACATATATATATATATATATATATATATATATATATATATATATATATATATATATATATGAGTAAACTACATGAATGGTCCTGTAGTTTTACAGTTTTCCCTGAAATGGTCTTTATATATGAGTAAATTACATGAATGGTCCTGTAGTTTTACAGTTTTCCCTGAAATGGTCTTTAAGAAATTTTTTTCCCATGGATGGTCCATACGGAGAAAACCTTACACACAAATGGTCCTTAATTTTAATGGTCGTTAGATTAAGTCGTTAAGGTGAAAGAATTTTGGATAAAGACTATTTCTGCCATTCTGTCAAACTTGCTTAAAGACTATTTGTGAAATTTTACATAAGGACCATTTGAAATATTACACTTTTAGTCTTTTACTTTTTTTCTTTTTACATTTCCGGCCCTCTTTTTTCTCAGTTTTGTTATTATATATTTTTTTTAAATAATTTTAATCTTTTAAGATGTTGGTGTTGATTCGCAGATATATCTAGATTCTGCTGAAGGCTATAAATCGCATAGGATTGCTGCCTATTATGGTTCTTACTGTGGTTGAACAAAGTTCGTTGCTGTTTCAGGATATCCACCTTGCTACTGATAAATCATCTTGGTTGGAGTTGCTTATCGCCTCTTCTGATCAATTTTAAGGTGTGATGCCTAAAATGTTTTTGGGTTTTGTTTCTTATTCTAGCAAAGTTCCTTGCAATTTATGTTACTTACAAATTACTACTGAGAAATCATCTAGAATGGAGTTTGTTTGCTGCTTCTTTGGCAGCTAAATATTATTTGTTAGTTGTTGTATCTATGTCTAAAGTTGGAAAATTTCTTTATTTATTGGTTAGTTTGTCAGATATATAAAAACATGAAGTCAGAATTGTGGTCGTTTGCTTTTTTATTTGAAAATGTTAATTATATATAATAGATTACTCATATTTTTCTTAGTGGTTCCCCTTCAGTCCAACAATTACATATTGGTATTGTCATGTTAGGTATATATTGTTATTTTTGTAGATATCATGCCGGATAACAATATAATAAACATCTCCAAAATATTATATTGAATAACAGTATAATAACTTTCTATTTTAAACCAATCTTGCATTTGATTATACAATTACCAAATTAATTAATCTTTAAATAAAAATGTTAAAAGTTGTACAATACAATTGGTTTTTTTAATATTTAATTTGATAATTAACAACAAAATGAAAATAAATTTCTAGACATGTGTGCGGTTTTGAAACCGCCATGAGACAGAAATAACTGATAACTAAAAGTGATGGATTTGGAGAATCAAGATTCCCCTACCCGGTTCTAATTACTAACTGAAAAATAACCGAAAATAAAAAATAATGGAGTAGGGAGAACCGAGAACCACATCGAATAACAAATTCTGATTCCGGTTCAGTTTCGATTCCTATTAGATTTTTTGGTCGAAAAGCTCATTCGTAGACATCTATATTAAGGAATTTTAAACTAATGAAACACTTTCCCTACAACTACTAACGTCCACGTTGGATTCTATTGTCTTCGACATGTACTTTCTTTTGGGGCATAAAATGTTTAGAAACGAAACATATCGCAGAAAGAAATTATGCACCCCGCTGCTTTGCGCGGGTCTACCATTAGTGTATATATATATATATATATATATATATATATATATATATATATATATATATATATATATATATAAATATGAGTAAATTACATGAATGGTCCTGTAGTTTTATAGTTTTCCCTGAAATGGTCTTTAAGAAACTTTTTTCCCATGGATGGTCCATACGGAGAAAACCTTGCACACAAATGGTCCTTAATTTTAATGGTCGTTAGATTAAGTCGTTAAGTTTGAAAGAATTTTGGATAAAAACTATTTCTGCCATTCTATCAAACTTGCTTAAAGACTATTTGTGAAATTTTACATAACGACAATTTGAAATATTACACTTTTAGTTTTTTACTTTTTTTCTTTTTACATTTTCGGCCCTCTTTTTTCTCAGTTTTGTTATTATATATATTTTTAAATATGTTTGGTTGTCTATATACATTCCCCCTCCCCTCTCTCTCTCTCTCTCTATATATATATATATATATATATATATATATATATATATATATATATATATATATATATATATATATATATATATATATATATTAATAAGCATTTATCCTCCAATGTTGAATTTTAAGAGTAACAATCTCTTATGCATCATGGACAATAAATTTATGCATTGTAGAAAAAAAAAAACCATTGAAAAACTCAAGAAAACAATACAACTGTTGATTAGGATTGACCCAATCTCTCCCTATCGTATCAAACAACATCACCAATATATCAGCTTATATTTTAACCCCTTCCCCCATCCTCGGCCTGTATCTCTCATATCTCGCTACTGCACCTTATATATATTAAGTCTTCCTTTGTTGAACTTCAACATGTATTCTTCGTTTACCCGCTGAACAACATTAACAACGTCGTCTCTTCAATTCCAATAATGAAACTAATTCCTGTTATATCCTAAGCCTCATATCATCCACAACCATTTATCTATCTCGAAAAATCTCCAAGTTGTTGTCTCTCTTCAAAGATCCGCCTATTTTACCCTAAAAATTGACTGGAAGATCAACAACCCTTACAACCTCCAAATCCTGACATCATCACCATTAATTATCCCTTCTCCAACATTTTTGTATATGTATCTCGATCTAGAAACCCTTACACTAGCCCCACCCCTATTCATTTCTGTCGTCACCACCATCCAGTTTTATCTCCAATACCGGAGTAACACATAATCATCTCTATATCTCTCTCGATTTACTGAAATAAGATAAAAATCAATTTTCCTTTTTTTTTTTTTTTTTTTTTTTCTACCATACCAGTGTTTGCTGCTTCCAGACGCACATGGTCGAATCCTTGCTAGTAAAGATCTGGTTTTTGTTTAGTTGTAGATTTCTTGTACAATGAAATCCTAATTTGTGGTTGTTAAGGTTGTATTGCATGTTAGTTGTTGTTTTCTTTTCAAGAAAACACCCTCCTTCTATTTTTTTATTCTTCATATTTTCTTCATATCCATCAAAGCTCTAGCATAGGTTGATCTCTACAGTGAAAAAAGTTAGAAAATCAACATGTATAGTTCCTTTAAGCAGAAAATTACATTTTTTTTTTTGTTGATTTCTGTTGTTTGATTTCCAATCGGGGGAGATAGAGGTGGAGAGAGTAGACGACGGTGGTTTATGGTGCCTTCAAAGGGAAGGACCGGAATGTCGCCTATGATACTTGCTCTTATTAGTGATGGAAGTTTGATACTTAGCTTGTCCAAGGCCTATCTTACTATACTAGAATCATTCTTGATAGAAAATTTGTGTATCAAGTGATTAGTTGAGTTCTTATGGCTTGTAATTATCTTTGTTAGACGGGATCTGATACACTCTTCTACAGATTTTTTATTTATGGTGGTTTTTTTTTGCAGTCTCCTGCCAAAATCGGTCTCCAATTAATGTAATTGATCTTCCTGTACTTGAAAGGTTTGCACTCTTTAGCAACAAGGCTCTGTATTTTCAAGAATCCCATGAATATTTTAGATGCATTGGCTTATTAGATTATTGGATCTCTATGATTCTCAACCGAGTTATATTGAGTTATTAATTCTATTTTTGGCATTTAAAGGGCATAGTTTGAACCAGATTTGTTCTTTATGATTTTTGAGAAAACCCCTTACTGAGATGTGATGAAAAATTTTTATGAGTTCGATTTTATTTTTGATGGAGATGCTGATGGTATACTGTTTTTGGAAATCTTGCTTCTAATTAGGTTATGTGATTTTTGATTGCAAGTCAATTGCAAACTAGGTACTCTTGCAAGCTAGGATTATTTATGTTTGATTCTAGTTCAAATTAGTTTCTTGGAAATCTATTTATTTGCAAAATATTATGAAGATAAAGAAAATTTCTGGTCTCTTAAAATACCTAGAGGCTATGAAAAATCAGAAATTGTGATTCCTCCTTAATAAATGTTTTCTACATCAATATATCATTTTTTTATGTATTGCAATGTTGCAGATTTGCTGTTTAAATGTCCAAGTGACTCTTTGAAGCTCATTTGTTCTTGGTTATCATGTAAAGAGCCTTGTGGTGCATTGAGATGGACATAAACTGGTTGTATAGTTTGAAATTTATAATCAAGATACAAATAAAATAAGATACTGCTATGAAATGTTAAAATTCCAATGGCTATCACAATGGACTATGCAGAGGTCATGACTGATGCTCAATGAAAATGATGTTCGGAGATAACATAATTAATTTCTAGATTGATTTGGCTAGCCATGACTCATGGCTTATGCTTAATGATTATCATTATCTTTAAATATTTATAATCCCCCAATCAAGTTTGTTTATCAAAGGCGGTCCTATAATCAGAAATAAATTATAATCATGGAGTCATCAGCCAATTGAGGCAGGGGAGTATGGTTTTTGTGTAACGCCCGCATATCTGGGCTAGTCAATTTAGAGACAATAAAACATCAAAAATGAGTTTTTGATGGCAGATTATTTAGAAGGATTAATCTTTTTCAAGTGGTAGTATATGTTACAAGGGTTCCGTACATATAAAGAACACCGAAATCCGAATTATAACGTAGAAGTTATGACTCGTCAAAGTTTTTCGACAAAACCGGCACGACACCGGGAGACGTAAATAGTGAATTTCGATAGAGGACTTTTTAGCCTTAGTGATCTAAACAAAAGTCGAAGTACACGTTAAACCGAGAACATACAAAAAAAGAACGCCCAAATGTGACATCGTATAAGAAAGTTATGAATTTTCTAAGATTTGGCTTAGTAGTGCACGACCTGAAACTCAAATTTTAGTTCGAGGGTTTTTTTGGCTTACGCGACCTAAATGAGAGTTGAAGATCTCATTAATAGGAACTCAACGGTAAAAAGATAGACGAAAACGGAGTCCGTATGAAGGAGTTACAGATTTTTCGCGGTCATTTAACAGTCTAATCTCCTCCTCCTGTTAAATTTAAGGTCGGTCAAGAGTTAGCTGACGGAGTCTAAATCAAAGTTGTAGATCTCGTTTTTACCTATGCATGGAAAAAAAAGAATGTCAAAACGGAGCTCGTATGCGAAAGATATAGACGAAGCTTAGTTTCTACTTTTTGAGTGTGGCAAATTCGATACAGTTTTGTAAATCTAAGATAGAATGAGAATTAGCCAACATGATCTAAATGAATGTTGTAGTACTCATAAATACCAATGCGTGGATATAAACAACATCGAAAACGGAGCTCGTATGTTAAAGATATGGACAAAACTTAGTCTCTACTCTTCAAGCGCGGCGAATTCGAATACAGTTTTGTAAATCTGAGATACAATGAGAATTAGCCGATAAGGTCTAAATGAAAGTTGTAGTACTCGTAAATACCAATGCGTGAATATAAATAACGTAGAAAACAGAGATCATATGTGGAAGATACGTATGAAGCTTAGAGGCTACTCTACGATAAAACTCCTATAAATAAGAGATGAACTCTTCATAATTTCTTCACACCATAAGCCATTTCTTTCTCTCTCTAACTTCTCTCTAGCCTCCTTAAATCCCTCCCAAGTCTAGGAACCTCCCTAGCACGAGAAGGAAGCCCCGGAGCGCCCGACAGCTTCGAGAAGAAAAGCTTTCGGCTCAGAAACTTTGCTCCACCAAAGCCCGGTTTTGAGAGAAACCCGTTGTTCTGTCGAAGGAAATTGTTTTAAGAGTAACAAAGCGCTGTCTGAGTTCGGAATCACCACCTCAACAGGTGATTGCATAGTTACTTTCATCTTACACATAGATATGAAGTATTTACTATAAATTACATGTTGTGAGTGCATAGTCCATTTCATCTTACACATAGATATGAAGTATTTACTATAAATTACATGTTGTGAGTGCATAGTCCATTTCATCTTACACATAGATATGAAGTACTTTAATATAAATTACGTGCTATGTGTGCATATTGTCTGAATACTTGCTGTCTATGATGGGTCAAAGATTTTTATACATGTTTTAAATGATTTAAATTGTATATGCATTTTATATCTACAAAATATGCTTGGTAAAACATGAGTAGATGAAATAGTTGTTGTGTGATAACACGATGGAAGACATCAATGTTGACAGTGATCCGGTCATCTAGTGGAGTATAGATGACGACCACAGACTATACTAGACAGTCCAGTGGAACGCTAGCAGGCTCGTAACCTGTATGTGTTTTTGAACTAGGTGCTCATTAGGTATTTTTGAACCAAGTGTGTTCACTAGGTATTTTTGAACTGAGTGTGTTCACTAGGTATTTTGAACTGAGTGTGTTCACTGGGTATTTTTGAACTAACTGTGTTCACTAGTTATATTTGAACTAAGTGTTTACCAGATGTTTTGGACTACGTGTTCACCAGTTGTAATCTATAAACCTTGGTAACGATGGACTTCATGCCAATTACTTAGGATAATCCTTTGGAATGAATGAATGAGAAATAGTTGATTCTTAGGGTAGATCCTTAAGAGTAAAGAAGATAATGGGGATGGGTAATTAGGTTAGTTGTTTGATGATTAAACATAATAATTATATTATTGTGGGTTGAAAACCTCATGTACTCACCAGGTTTCCTAACTTGACCCACTCAACTTATTTATATCACAAGTGTTGATATGAAGTCACATCACACTGAGAGATTAAGGAGATATAAATCACAAGTGGTAATAAATGTAAGTTCTATTTATGCTTATGTTTTTATATTAACGATGACATCCCAAATGTTTTAAAATGAATAAAAATACTTTTCTTCGGAAATGATTTGATAACGCATTTATCATGTTTTACTGGGAACAAATTCCGCAACATTTTTATTAAAAGAGGTACTCTGATTTTTATAAAGCATAAAAAAATCAGTCTTTTCTGGCCGTGCGGATGTCACATTTTGTCCTTTATGCTTTTTATTTTTTAGTATGGTTATCTATAACGCCCGCAGATTCGGGCTAGTCAATTTAGAGATAATAAGCATCTAAACTTAATTTTTTATAGAGGATTATTTAGAATAAATAATCTTAACTAAGTTGTAGTATATGTCACAAGGTTTCTGTATATATAAAGAACACCGAAATTCGAGTTATCACGAAGAAGTTATGACCTGACGAAGTTTCGCGACAAAATCGACACGACAACGGGAAATGTAAAAAGTGAGTTTATGATAAATTACTTTCTAGCCTTAGTGGTCTAAATGAAAGTTGTAGATTATGTCTCCAGCTACGTGTTGATACAAAGAACATCAAAAATAGAGCTCGTATGCATAAGTTATGGCCTTCCGAAGATGTAGCTGTCTAAGAGCATGACACGTTTCAGAAACCCTAATCTAACTGGACTCACGATGTGAGCATGATTTCTCACGATGTGAGGAGTCAAAATGCCACTTTTCAAGGCTAGAATGCACATGAAAAGTCTACGTTTAAGGCTCACGACATGAGCATGATTTCTCATGACGTGAGGAGTAGTGTTCGTACACTAATCGAGGCTAGAAAACACCTAGGAAGGCTACAGGATGACTCATGGAAGCTCACGATGTGAGAGAGCCAAAATCAGCCTATAAATATCAAATTCGATCATTTCATTCCTCACACCTTTCTTTCTCTTTCTACTCTCTCTCTCTCTCTCTAGCCACCCTAAACCATCCCGAAGCCTAAGGAACCTCCATAGCACTAAAAGAAAGCCCTGGAGCGCCCGAATGCTCCAAGAAAAAGAGTTTTTCAGTTTGGAAATCTGCCCGCACATAACCTGTTTTTCAAGCAAACCTCCCGGTTTCATCAAAGAAAATTATTTTAAGAAGCGAAGTGATGTCCGAATCACCACCTTATCAGGTGAGTGCATAGTTACTTTCATCTTACACATAGATATGAAGTATTTTATATAATTTACATGCTATGTGTGCATACTATCTGTTTACTTGAGATCTATGCTGGATGAAAGATTTAAACTTTGTTTTTCAGATCTAAAACTCTATATGTATTTTCTAACTTGAGATATATATTGGATGAAAGAATTAAACTTTGTTTTTCAGATCTAGACACTTTTTCTTCAGTTCTGAACTGTATATGTGTTTTCTTTTCAGATCTCAACTTTTTCTTCAGATCTGAACTGTATATGTATTTTATATCTATAAATATGTTGGGTAGAACATGGGTAAATGAAATAGTTGGTATTAGATAAACAATGGTAGCTATGGACTTAGTACCTATTAGATAAACGATGGTAGCTATGGACATAGTACCTATTAGATAAACGATGACAGCTATGTACTTAGTGCCTTATAAACAAACATTGGCAACTATGGATTTAGTGCCTTACAAATGAATGTTGGCAGCTATGGATTTAGTGCCCTATAGATGGATATTGGCAGCTATGGACTTAGTGCTTATCAGATAACATCGGCAGCTATGGACTTAGTGCCTGTTAAACAAACCTTGGCAGCGATGGACTTCGTGCCTATTCATTAGGAAGAACCTTAGGAATGAATGAATGAAGAATAGCTGATTCTTAGGTTAGATCCTTAAGAATAAAGAAGATAATGAGGTTGGGTAATTAGGTTAATTGTTTGATGATTAAACATAATACTTATATTATTATGGGTTGAAAACCCTATGTACTCACTAGGTTTCCCAACCTGGCCCACTCAGTTTATTTGTATCATAGGTACCGATACGATGTTACTTTACACTTAGAGATTAAAGGAGATGTAGATCACTAGTGTAAATAAATGTAAGGTATGTTTATGCTTATATTTTAGTATTGACGATGCCATCCCAAAGTTTTAATATGAACAAAATACATTTCTTCGGAAATGCTTTGATAATATATTTATCATATTTTTCTAGGAACAAATTCCGCAGTATATTTCTTTAAATTAAAATATACTCTGATTTTCAAATAAAGCATAAACAAATTGGTATTTTCTGGTCGTGAAAAAATGGTGATGTCGCAGTTGGTATCAGAGCATTAGTTTAAGCGAAATAGGAGTAAGGATTTATTTCTAGACTTAAACTTAGAATGGTAAGCGATGATCATGAGGAGTGTGTCTCTTATATTTTAGGTAGTACACCTGAATTGACACAAGCACCAGCTTACTTTAGGATTTGATTCCTAAATTGCTTTTATGTGCTAAATGATTTATGATATAGCCTTATATTAGTTATGATGGTATTATGTGATCGGATCCATGGTCTATTGCCGACCGTATTTGAAAATTTTATGTGTTCAGATTTCTAAACGTTTAATTATGATATTAGAACTGACATGTAACTT